>NC_060279.1:99201630-99501630 GCF_021613505.1 Equus quagga | reverse complement strand
AGCAGTGCCATGTCCTCACCTGGGATCCAAACCAGCGAAACCCCAGGTGGCCGAAGCAGAGCACACGAACTTAACTACTCAGCCACGGGGCCAGCCCCTCAGTTTGCTATTTTGTTGAGGATTTTTGTATCTCTACCCACAAAACATATTCATCTTTCATTTCTAGTGGTATTTTTGTCTGGCTTTGTTATCAGGATTATGCTGGCCTCGTAGAATGTGTTAGAAATTATTCCCCCCCCCCTTCTATTTTTGGAAGAGTTTGAATAGGATTGGTTTTATTTCTTCTTTAAATGTTTGAATTCACTGGTGAAGCCATCTAGTCCTGGGCTTTTCTTATTTGGAGGTTTTGAACTACTAGTTCAATATCTTTACTTGTTCTAAGTCTGTTAAGATTTTCTATTTCTGTTTGAATCAATTTTGGTAATTTGTGTGTGTTGAGAGGTTTGTATATTTAATTTAGATTATTTAATTTGTTGGTGTACAATTGTTTGTATTATTCTGTCATAATCCTTTTAATTTCTGTAAGGTTGGTAAAGTCCCCACTTTCATTTCTGATTTTATTTATATATTCTCTTTTATTTTCCTAAACAGTTTATCTAAAGTTTGTCAATTTTGTTGAGTTTTTTAAAGAACGAACTTTTGGTTTCATTGATTATTTTTTTCCGTTTATTGTTTCTCTCTGCTTTCATTGGTATTTTCCTCTTTCTGCTGGCTTTGGGTTTAGTTTGCTCCTCTTCTTCTAGTTCCTTAAGGTGTAAAGTTAGGTTGAGATTGTCTTCTTTTTTAATGTAGGCATTTACAGCTAAAAATTTCTCTCTGAGCAGTGCTTTTTATTGCCTCTCATAAGTTTTGGTGTGTTGTGTTTCCATTTTCCTTTATCTCAAAGTATTTTCTAATTTCTCCAGTAATTTCTTCTTTGACCATTTGGTTGTTTAAGAGTTGTAGTTTAATTGCCACATATTTGTGAATTTCTCAGTTTTCCTTCTGTTATTTATTTCTAACCTCATTCCATTTTGGTCAGGGAAGATACTTTGTGTGCTTTCAATTGTTTTAAAAGAGAATGGCTTTATGGCCTAACACACGGTCTATCCTGGAGAAGGTTCCATGTGCAGATACAAGATACAAGAATGTGTATCTGCTTTGTTGGGTGGAGTGTTCCAAATCTGTCTGTTAAGGCCAGTTGATTTTTAGTGTTGTTCAAGTCCTCCAGTTACCTATGGATCTCCTGTCTAAAGATTTTATCTATTATTGAAAGTGAGATATTTAAGTCTCCAACTATTGTTGTAAAACTATTTTTCTGTTCAGTTATGTCCATGTTTACTTCATATATTTTGAGGCTCTGTTGTTTGGTGCTTATATAATTTACCTTCTTGATGCATTGACCCTTTTATCAATATATAATTTCCTCTTTGTCTCTTGTAACAATTTAGACCTAAAACTCATTTTGTATATTATTATAGCCACTCCAGATTTCTTTTGGCTGCTATTTGCATGGAATATCTTTTTCCATCATTTAACTTTGAGCCTATTTGTGTCTCTGGGTATAAGACGACTCTCTTGTGAGCAGCATATAGTTGCATCAGGTTTTTTATTTTTTTAATTCATTCTGCTTCCTCTGTTAATTTGTAAGTTTAATTCATTTATATTTAAAGTGATTACTGATCATTCAGGAGTTGCTGCTGCTTTGCTACTTGTTTACTTGTTTTCTATACATCTTACATGATTTTTGTTTCTCAATTTTTCTAATAATGCCTTTTTCTAGTCTACCAGTTTTATTCCATTTTTATTTATTTTTTAGTTATTTTATTAGTGGTTATTATGAGGATTACAGTTAACACCCTAAATTTATACCAATCTAGTTTGAATTGATACCACCTTAGTTCAGTAACACATTAACTCTGCTCCTATTCAGCTCCATCTCAAACTTTCATGTTTTAACTTCACAAATTACATCTTTATACATCATATGCCCATTGACATAGATTTATAGTATGCATTTGTCTTTTTAATCACATAGAAAACAAAAAGAGAGTTACAAACCAGAAGTACAATAATACTAGCTTTTATGTATACACCGATGAAGTTCCCTCTATCAGTGATCTTTATTTCTTTGTATGGCTTTGAGTTAGTGTCTCATGTCCTTTTATTTCAGCCTTAAGAACTCCCTTTAGTCTTTCTTACAGGGCAGGTCTAATAGAGACAAATTCTCTTAGCTTTCGTTTATCTGGAAACATATTAATTTTTCCTTCATTTTTGAAGGACTGTTTTGCCAATTTTGAATTCTTTCTTTTTCCTCCCCAAAGCCCTAGTACTTGGTTGTAAATCCTAGTTGTAAGTTGTTCTAGTTCTTCTGTGTGAGCTGCCACAACATGGCAACTGACAGAGGGGTGGTGTGGTTCTGCAACAGGGAAGAAAACCCAGGCGGCCGAAGGAGTGAGTGCCAAACTTTAACCACCATGCGATCAGGGCTGGCTCCAAATTTTGAATTCTTGGTTCACAGGGTTTTTTGTCCCCAGCACTTTACATTTTTCATCCCATTGCCTTCTGGCCCTCATGGTTTCTGATGTGAAATCAGCAGTTAATCTTATTGAGCATCCCTTGTCTGTGACAAGTCTCTGCTCTATTGCTGATTTCAAGATTTAAGATTTTTCTCTTTGTCTTTTGATAATTTTATTACACAGGCATACCTCAGAGATATTGCATGTTTGACTCTAGAC
The DNA here is from genome assembly GCF_021613505.1 of Equus quagga. Taxonomy (NCBI): domain Eukaryota; kingdom Metazoa; phylum Chordata; class Mammalia; order Perissodactyla; family Equidae; genus Equus; species Equus quagga. Next base: position 99,498,913 of record NC_060279.1, on the reverse strand, counting down.
TACCACAATACAGTGAATATTGCAATAAAGCAAGTTACATGAATTTTTTGCTTTCCCAGTGTATATAAAAGTTATGTTTACACTATGCTGTAGTCTATTAAGTGTGCAATAGCATTAAGTCTGAAAAAAACAATGTACATACCCTAATTAAAAAATACTTTATTGCTAAAAAATGCTAGAAATGCTCATCTGAGCTTTCAGTGAGTCAAAATCTTTTTGCTGGTGGAGGGTCTTGTAAAAACCACAATATCTGCAAACCGCAATAAAATGAGGTGTGCCCCAGTGTGGATCTCTGAGTTTATCTTGTTTTAGTTCATTGAGCTTCTTGGATGTGTAGTTTCATGTCTTTCATCAAATTTGGGCCATCTGCTATGACTCACTCATGTGGCTGGCAGTTGATGCTGGCTGTTGACTAGGATCTCAGTGGAGGCAGTTGACAGGAACACCTATACATGGCCTCAGTGTTACTTCAGCTCCTCACAGTATGATGGGTTCCAAAATAGATCATCCCAATAGTGAGTGTTCTAAGACAAACAGGAGAAGCTCCAGGCTTCTTATGACCTAGGCTCAGAAGTTCCAGAAAATTACTTCTGCATATTCTGAAGTATTCTGCATATTCTGTTGGTCAAGAAGACCACTAAGAGCATCCCAGATTCAAGAGGTGATGAATTAGATATCTCTTCACAATGGGAAAAATGTCAAATGATTTGCAGCCAATTTTTAATCCACCATAAATATCCTATTGATTTCAAGAGAGTCAAGTTTCCAGAGCAAACAAGTAACAGCAAAGAGCTGTCAAGGATAGGTTTCTCATCTCTTGTATGGGAAGGACAGGATTTGAGGACATCCTATACCTGTACAGTTGGAAGAAAGGCCCTGCATTAAAGACAGAGATACAGGGAACTCAGAGCTGAAAAGGAACAAGGACCCTGCCTCCTCAGGATAAAAGAAAAAAGCGTTTACCCCAGTGATGCTCCTTGGGATGTGAAGGGGGAAAAATACAATTATCTCAGGTGCAGAAAAGTAATTTGATTGAATTTACGGACTAGTGACTGAAAAAAACCCTCTAACAAATTAGGACTAAAAAGGATCTTTCTTAATTATATGTAACTTATACACCAAAATCCCATCACACAATGTAGTTCATAATGAAGAAACTTTTGACAAGAATGACTACTACTACTGCTGCTGTTTAACATGTTACTAGAATTCCTCAACAATGCTCTAGGACAAGAAAAATAAGATGTGGGAGGACTGGAAAGTAAGGAATAAAATTGTCAACATTTGAAGAAATTAAGATCACCTACTTAGAAAATCCAACCAAATCAACATGCAAACTATTATTCAATTATGAGAGTTTGACTAGTTTTCTAGATTCAAGATCATTTTATTGGAAACAATAGCATTTCTCTACACTAGCAATAAGTATCTAGGAATTAACACAGAACACACAAGACCTCTATGGAAAAACTTTTAAACTCTTAAAGGAGAAGTTTTGAATAAATGTGAAGATATTCTGATGTTCTTGGATCAGGTGACAAAATAAAGATATCCATTTTCTCCAAATTGATATGTAAATTCAATGAGATGCCAAATAAAATTCCAGTATGAATTTTTAATCTATTTTACCACTTTATCCTAAAACCTATTTAGAGGAATGAAATCCATGAATAGCTAAGTCAACTTTGAAAAAGAATATTAAGTGACTTGCCTTACCAGATTAAAACACACTACAGAGCTAAAGTAATAAAAATAACATTGTGCTGGCATAAGATCAGACAAATAGACTGTGTGGTAAAGAATTTAACCTCGCCAAAAAAGAGGCCTGATCTTTTCCCTTGGCATTTGGGAGGTAATATCTAAGCCCTTGAAATGTCATGCCTGATGGGAATGTCTTTTACTTGGGTGCCTTGGATCACACAGGATAGTCTAAGAATGTGATTTAGAGTCAGGGCTGGTCAGACCAGATAGTAACAGTGTAATCTAGGGTGGGAGTTTGGGGCATGTGGTATCAGTCAACTTCTGTAACGGCTGGAGACAGGAGACTGAGATCAGCCACACGGACAACCAATGATGCCTACATGCTGGAACCTCAATACAAACTCAAGACCAAGGCTCAGGTGGGCTTCCCTGGGTGGCAATACTCGGTGTATTGTTATACATCGATACTGTCCTAACTCCATAGGGACAACATTTGGTACTTTTCCTGGAGTCTTCCCTATGCATTTCTTCCCTTGACTGATTTTAATCTATATCCTTTCCCTGTAACAAACCATAACCATGTAGTCTTCATGAGTTCTGGGAGTTCTTCTAGCAAATTATCAAGACTGAGGGTAGTTTTGGGAACCTCTCAAACTTGCAATTAGCATCAGAAGTGAGGGTGATTTTATGTGGACTCTTCACTCTAAACAGTTGTTAACTTTCACACAAAGCAATGGAACAGAATAGAGAAATACACTCTTTAGCAGTGAGGAAATGATAAACTATTAGAAAATAATATTAGAAAACCAACTCATTACATAAGAAAAATAAAAGTGGGTTACTACCTTGTGCCACATACAAATAAGGATTCCAGGTGGAATAAAAACCTAATTGTGAAAGATAAAACTAATGGGAGAAAATCTTGTAGAATCTTTTTGTGACCTGAGTTGGAGAGACCTTATAACAAGATCCAACAAAGCACAAATAAGAAGTAAAGAAGAATTTTAAAGATGGCTTTTACTACACCAAATTAATGTTTAAGTAAAGGACCCCAAAGTTACCAGAAAAAATGATAGGCTGAGAGAAGTTATTGCAACGTCTAACATTAATACATAACTATCAAATGGACTATTAACTAGAATATACAACGATACCACAAAAATCAAAAAGAAAAAAGTAGATACCCTCAATTAAAAAAAATGAGAAAAGGATGTGAAAAGTCATTTCACAGAATGGGAAAACCAAATAGTTAACAAGTCAAAGAAATGATGTTCAAACTTTTTAATAGATAAAATTTAAACAAGACACCAAGTTATACATATGTGATTGTGAAAAGTGAGAAAGCTGGATAATGCCAAGTGTTGGTAGTGGTCTAAGAGGAACTCTTACACACTACTGGCGAGAATAATTAAGTATAAGTGAACCCTAGGATACAGCAATCCCATTCCTGGGTATATACCCCAGAGAAAATTTCACATTTCCATAGGATATATGTAAAAGAACTTTAATCAAACCTTGTTTGCTGTGCTGTTGAAGGGGTGGTGTTTGATGATGGGATTGGAGGCCATCTAGCATCCATCACTGAGGGAATGGGCAAATGAAATTTGATGGAATGTTATGGAGCAGTTCGAATAAAAGAACTGAACATGGTTTTTGCAACAGTGAAAGAAGTTAAGAAATGTCTATGGTGCAATATTGTTTGTGTAAACTAAAAATAAAAACAAAAAATAACATTTATTTTTTACAAGGAGACGCAAACGTAAGGACACAGTGAGTTTGAGGGGATTAGAGATGGAGATAAAAAGGAATTGTGTGCGCCTGAGTTCTAATAAAAATTACATCTGTGTATTTTTTAATATGTTACAAACAGTATGTATAATCTCAAGGAAAAGATTTTAAATAGAAAAAGTCACTCTGATAAATGCTTTTAATGTAATAGAAGCCTTTGGGAGAGCAGAAGGACCTGACCTAGCTCTGGGGAGGGCCTGCAGCCTTCCCTGAGAAATATAGACAGGTTAAACAAACGCCAGGAGAACTGGGAAGAGAGTGACAGTTTAATTTTAGGTAAAGGGAACCTCATGTGCAGTCTCACAGAAGAGGCAGGATGAGTGGGGATTGTGCAGACTGCAAGAAAATCATATGGAGTCCAGAGAGAGCAGCTTAGGTAATCAGAGGCCGTTTGGCAGGTGTGGGGGCCGAGGGTATATGGGAATTCCCTGTACCTTCCTTTTAATTTTGCTGTGCACCTCTAAGAAAATAAAGTCTTTTTAAAAAATCTACTTATGCTTTTTAAAAACGTTCTTATTGTAAAATATTTCAAATATACAAAGGAGAGCAATGAATAAGCACAAAATCATCACCTATGTTTAATGACTGTTCACATAGTGTAATATTTATGCCTATTTTGTTGAACTACTTTAGATATGACATTTCAGCTCGAAATATTTCAGGTTACACCTCTAAAATATGGCACCTAACAAAATGGCACCACACCAAACAAAATTAACAATAAGTCCTTTACATCATCTAATATCCTGTCTATACTCAATTGTAACTAATTGTTGAGCAGTTAAATATAATTTATGGCTGCACAGAGTTCTATGATATGCACAAACCATAAATTACTCGGCTATGCATTCATTGTAGGGCACTGATTTAGGGCAAGATTATTGTAAACACCCTTGCTAGTCCTTATAGTCGGGATTCTAGTCCAGGGGTTCTTAACACTTTGGGGATTGTAAGGACTGAATTTTTTTTTTTTAAGATTTTATTTTTCTTTTTTCTCCCCAAATCCCCCCGGTACATAGCTGTGTATTTTTAGTTGTGGGTCCTTCTAGTTGTGGCATGTGGGATGCTGCCTCAGCATGGCCTGATGAGTGCTGCGATGTCTGTGCCCAGGATCCAAACTGGCGAAACCCTGGGCCACTGAAGCAGTGTGCGCAAACTTAACCACTTGGCCACAGGACTGGCCCCCGGACTGAATTTTTATCTACTCAAAATTCCTATGTTGAAATCTAATCCCCAATACAATGGTATTTAGAGGTGGGGTCTTTAGGAGGTAATTAGGTCATGAAGATAGAGCCCTCAGGAATGGGACCGGTGCCCTTATAAGGCAATGAAGGGAGCAGAGCACTCTCTTCGGTCCACGTGAGGATATAAGGAGAAGTTGCCAGTCTGCAATTCAGAAGAGGGTCGTGGCCAGAACCCAACCATGCTAGCAACCTGATCTGACTTCCAGCCTCCAGAACTGTGAGCAGTAAATGTTATGGTATTTTGTTATAACAGCCTGACTGAGATGGGTTATATATTTCTTTGGGAATCTAAGTCAAGTTTTGGATCTGATCCCTAGAAAAATATACCTAGGCCCCAATATGCAACATCGTACATACAACTTCTGAGAGTTCAAGGACCTCTGGGAACCTTTCCAGGGAGTCCCCACACTTCAAGTCAAGGAGATCAGCTCCTTACTCGTGACTGTCCATGGGCCACACTACACTGATGAACAGAGAGCTGCTAAGGCTGACCCAGAACTGCACATACATGGTCATTACTCAAACTGCTTCAACTTTAAACTGGACCCTTCAGGAACAACAAACCCTGTGCTTCATCTCCCATCAGTTTCCTGCCAAATCCCTACCCTGTTAACCCACATCTCTGTGCTAAAGGCCCCAATCACAAGCCTTCTAAATTCCTCCTAAAGCAGGTGGCCCGTCAGGTCTCTCAGAACTATCTCTGTTCTGGTCTTAAAAACTACTATTTAGGGGCTGGCCCCGTGGCACAGCAGTTAAGTTTGGCATGCCCCACTTCAGTGGCCCAAGTGCATGGGTTTGGATCCTGGGTGTGGACCTACACCACTCATCAGCCATGCTGTGGCAGCAACCCACATATAAAGGGGAAGAAGACTGACACAGATGTCAGCTCAGCGCTAATCTTCGTCAGCAAACAAAGCAAAACAAAACTACTATTTATGATGTAATGTTACTGTATTTCATCAAATTGAAGGCAATATTGGTTGAAAAAAAGGCATCCCAATTTCAGAAATGTTAAAATGCGAAGAGAATGGTCCATCTTGCAGGCTTACAGACTGTTGATAAACAGCTGCTGCACCAACCACCTCCCAAACTGACCTATTCAAATCCTGGGACACCCCCCCCCCCCACCCCAATTTCCCCTAATCCTAAAACTAAAGGGTTAATATCAGATCTAGCAGGGGGCTTCCAAGGTCCTGCTCCATCCCTGGCCTACATCTTCCCGGATGGCCAGTGCCCGTGCCTCATAGGCTGATAAATATTCTACATGATACTACAGGTTGCAAAGCTTTCCAATTCCTTTCCAGGCATGTATTTCTGTATCATCACGGCTGCGCAGAGCACTGAGTTCCCTGGATGTGTGGAATAATTTCCTGAGTATGTGAAGAGAGGGTGCGGAGGGCAGGGACAATAAGAGTGGGGACTGGGCAATTTGAGATCATAGCTTCAGCCCTCTCACCCCCTGGAGTGGGAGGAACCGAGGACCCATTGCCCAGAGAAGCCTGTTAGGATAGCAAACTTTAGACGAAATGTTGAGCATAGGTCATGAAAAAAAAGATGGTTATTTGAAGAAAGAGGGAAGATATCAACTCATCTGGGCCACGGCTTTAGGGCTTAAGTGATGCAAACTTCTTCCTTCACGCTCCTCTGGTAAGAAGCACAGAGTCCTGTCGTCTGGAGAAAGAAAAAGGAGATAGAAGGCTCCGGGCCTGTCTTGCAGCTTCCCAACACACGATTCGAGACTCATTCTTGCTTCCTTCTCTGACTCTTGATACACACGAAGATTCTTTATTCCCCCCAAACCGCCATAATACTGGGGTTGAGTCCCTCAGACACCAAGGAGCAGCTTGCATCCCTGGGAAAATGGCTGCATTTTGCCACAGCGCTTGCCTTCAGCTCTAGGGGCTGGATTCACTACTCTCTCTCCTGAACAGGGGGTGCACACACCAGAGATGCTCAAAGATTTATTGTTTAAATCACCTTAATAATTCTAATAGCAATAATGACATTAATACTAATAACTAGGTAAGAACTTTGTATATATCATTATCTCATTTGATTCTCAAAAAAGAAAACCATAAAAGGAAAGTGCAATGTTAAGTATTTTCCCCCATTTTACAGATGATGGAAACAAAGAGGTTAAGGTAACATCCAAAGTCACGCGCTTTGTGGGTGAAGGAGCCCGGCGTAGAACCGAGGTTTCTCTGACTCCGCGACGAGCCCTCCTTGAGTAAGCCGGCGTGGCCTTGAGCGGAGTCTGCTCCCGCTGTCTTCTCTGTAGGTCACACGGAGAAACACTTGTGAATTCTCATTACAAGACCAAGTCCGCCACGCTGGAGAATCTTGGTGCTGGGAACCTTCACTCTGAGACTGCAACTCCCGTCTTCTCTCCAAAGATCACTTTTTCAGGGATTCTCTAAGGCTATTGGGGGAAAGGAGGGAGCAGCAGGGGAGATTCACAGCCGTAGATCAGAGACCCTAGAAAACGCCGCCCGCGCAGCGCCATTATCGCACTCCGCAAACGGGCCCCGGCGCCGGCGCGCGCCCACCTCCAGGCGAGGCGCCACACGCAAGACGAAGGCTCAGGCTCCTTCCACCGAAGGACTTTCAGACACTCGCCCTCCTCCTGCGGCAAAGTCAGCCACTATTTGAGGCAGAGAAAGAAATGCTCCTATTCGCAAACACCGGGTTATCATTAGGTCACTAAGCGTTACCCAGTGGCACTCACGCCGGCAAGCCACAGTCGCACACCACCTCACCAGGCTGGTGACCGCGTTACAGGCGCAAGGCCGCAACGGTCTCCCTCACACACACGGTAACGCACGACACGGTCACGCGCAGGCGCCCACGAGCAAGCTATCACGGCCTCACACGTTCAACCCTCGTAGCAACACGTCACAAAGACACACGCTCTAAGCAGCACCCTGGAAGACACACCGGCGGACGGACACAGACCTGATAAACCGGGCACGCAGGGACACACCCTCACACGCAGCCCGGACACAGACGGACACACAGCCGCTGGCGGGCCCGCATAGGCCGGCCCCTCCGCAACAGCGCGTCGCAGCACCCAGCGGCCCGGGACCGCACAGACGCGCCTAGCCGACCCTAACACGGCTCCTACGCACGCTGCCGCGTCACCAGACCGCCTGGGCCGCAGTGGCCCCTGGGAAATGTAGTTGGGGGAAGGGGGAGGCCGGAAACGCTCGGGCGAAGGGCTCTGGGGCTGGTAGTTCAGGAGGGAGAAGCCGGCGCTTCGCGTTGTAACCCGCGCGAGGGGCGCCCGCCCCGCCCTGGAGCCGAAGCCCCGCCCCGCCGCGCCCCGCCCCGCCGCGCCCCGCCCTGGAGCCGAAGCCCCGCCCCGCCCCGCCGCGCCCCGCCCCGGAGCCGAAGCCCTGCCCCGCGGTCCCGCTCAGCCAGCTAGGGCTGCGCAGCGGCGTTCCCGCAAGGAGCGGGGGCGTAGCGGGAAGGGAAGGGACCGGGGCGCGGGGCAGCGGTGGAAAGGAGGAAGCTCCGTAGGGCGGGGAGGGAGGCTTCCAGAGACCCTCCCACCAGCAGAGCGCGAAGGTGCTGTGGTCAGGAAGCCCCAGAGCTGGGAGCATCGTCGTGGGAGAGGAGCGCTCTGGTGATGCTCGTCCGAGGGGAACAGCAAGCCAAGGGACCCGCAGATGATGTTAATTGTGGCAGCTCATTGCGTTATAACCGGGCTCAGAGGCTGTAAGATGAACTTTGGGACGCTCCGTTTCCCTAATATCACTCTGTCTCAGAGCAGGCAGAGCTGGAGAAAAAGACTTGTGAGTGCTGCGGACACAACGAAAATGTCTTCCTGGGGGAGGCGGAGCTCCTGGCTCCCAACTAGGAAGGGAGCCCTCGAGAAAACACTCACTCACTGTGCCCGGGCAACCCATGATGCAGGTACAGTCTTTTGTGGTGCTGGGCTCCTGGGGGACTGGAGGAGGGGGCATCTTGGGGGCTTCCAGCACCAGGGCCCACCAACCTTTACCCCTGGTGCCGCCCAAGGCAAAGCAATGGCTTCCTACGCCCAACACCCACACTATATGCCCAATTTTTCGGCAAGAATTAAGGGTATTCAATGTATGTCTTGGGACCAGAATAAGCTAAATACCTGGAGGGAAAGGATTTTCCCCGCAACGACATTGAGGAGGAGGGGCTCGCAATAGGGACCAATAAAAATTGGTCCAAATCATGGCACTTCTCAACCTTCATCATGGCGCAAACAGAAAATGGTAAAACTTGTATGGCACACTGGAGTTGTATAAGTTAGGGTGTAGATTAAGCTGATATAATAAAGACTTCAGAATACGGTGACCTAAATATCATATGTTCATCTCTCCCTCATGTAAGAGTCTGGGGGTGAGCAGTCTAGGACGTGGGATAGCTCTGCCTTCCTGAACAAGTAGTTTCCATCTTTGGGACAAAGGAGGATGTTAAAATTCTCAGTGTCTCCCAGCTGGCAGGGCAAAGGAAGGGGAGAGAAAGCGGGCACAGAAATAATGATCCCTTTGTTCACACGTCATTTGGTAAGTAAATTGGGCTTCATAAAAATTAAAAGCTTTTGTGCACCAAAGGATATTACAAGAAAATGAAAAGATAACCTACAGTAGGGAGAAAATATTTGCAAATTATGTATACCATAAGGGTTTAGTCTCCAAAATATAAAGAGTTATGTAGGAACTCTTTATGACTCAACAACAAAAAGACAAATAACCCAATTAAAATTTGGGCAAAGGACTTGAATAGACATTTCTGCAAAGAAGATATACAAATGACCAACAAGCCTACAAAAAGACCCTTAACATCATTAGTCATTAGGGAAATGCAAATCGAAACCACATAAGGTACCACTTGACATCCACTGGATGGCTATCATTAAAAAAGGAAAGTAAGTGTTAGTGTGAATTTAAAAAGGAAAGTAAATGTGGAAAAATTGGAAACCTTGTACACCGCTGGTGGGAATGTTAAACGCTTCAGCCACTATAGTAAACAGTTTGGCAGTTCCTCAAAGAGTTAAGTATAGAATTACCACTTGACTCAACAATTCCACTCCTGGCCTATACCCCAAAGAACTGAAATAAGTACGTGCATGTTCATGACAGCAATATTCACAACAGCCAAAACGTGTAACTATCCCAAATGGCCATCCACAAATCAACGGGTAAACAAATTGTGGCATATACACACAGGGGGATATTATTCAGCCATAGAAAGGGATGAAGCATGGATGAACCTGCAAAACATTATGCTCAAGAAGCCAGATACAAAGGTCACATGTTGTATGATTTCATTTATGAGAAATATCCAAAATAGATAAATCCATAGAGCTAGAATGCAGATATGTTGCTAGGGACTGAGGAGAGGGGCGAATGAGGAGAGACTGCTTAATGGGTACAGAGTTTTACTCAGGAGATGGAAACATTTCAGAACTAGACAGAGATAGTGGTTGTGCAACATTGTGAATGTACTAAAATGTTCACTTAAAAATGGCGAATTTCATACTATGTGAATTTCACCTCAATAATTATTTTTTAATTGGGGATGGTCTAAATACCCCAATTAAACAGCAGAAATTTTCAGACTGAATTTTTAAAACAATACCCAATTGTATGCTGCCTATGAGAAACCCATTTTAAATAGAAAGACAAAAATAGGTTAAAAGGATGAAAAAGATATGCTATGCTAATACTAATTAAGAGAAAGCTAGAAAGGGTATGTTAATATCAGACAAAGTAGACTTGGGAGCAAAGAATACTACCAGGGACAAAGAAGGTAGTTTTGTAATGAGAAGGGGATCACTTCAGAGTACGTAACAATCTCAAAGGTTTATGCATTTAATACAAGAGCTTCAAAACACATAAAACTGATAGAATCAAAAAAGAAATAGACAAATTCACAATCATGGCTAGAGATGTCAAAACCCCCCTCTCAAAAAAATTAGACAGAGATAGTAGACTTGAACAAACAAATTAATGCAACAGAATAGGAAATACATGAATGTACCCAAAACACATCTGGTAACTTGGTATATGCTAAAGGTGACATTTCAAACAAGTGGGAAAAGATGGATTATTTGTGAATGGATCTGAGAAATGGGGTGGCCATATGGGGTAAAATTAGGTTTTTGCACAAAAAGCTTAAATGTAAAAAAATGAAAACACAAAAGTAACAGGAGAAATCATGGGAAAAATTTTAAATTATCTCAAGATGCAGAGGGCCTTTGAAACATGCATCAAAACTCAGATGCCTTAAAAGAAAATATTGGTAAATTAGATAACATAAAAAGCAATTTTGCATAGCAAAAGAGGACTGTAAACAAATTCAAAAAACAAATAAACTGGAAAAAAGTATTTGCCAATCATATCATAAGATGCTAATTTCCATACTATATAAGTAAAAGGTCACTTTTCAACTGAATATTGAGCAAGAGATATAAACAGTTCATAGAAAAGAAGTCCAGACTCATTTATAATAAGAAAAAGGCTACACTGGGATATCATTTTCCAACTCTCAGATTAATAAAGATCCAATAGTCTTATGGCTTGACCTAATAGATGAGAAATTTATACCCCAAAGCTCAGAAAACATAGACTTTTTAAATTTACCTGTAACAGTTATGAAAACTGATCACATATGAGGCTATAAAAGAATCAATACAAATGTCTGACTATAATGCAGTAGCATCAAAAACCAATAAAAAGATAGCCAAGACTTTTGAGTTAAAGGAGAGCACCTAAAGTAAATTACAAAATATGGAAATGAATAATAACAAAAACACTAAATGCCAGAATTGTAGGACACAACTTATGTAGTAGAGGGAAATGTACAGCTTTAAGTACCTTTATCAGGAACAACAAAAAACTAAATTCTCAATTCAAAAATGTAGATTAAGAGGGATAGAGTACACTCAAAGAATTAAATTATAAACATAAAGAGCAGAAATCTATTGAGAATTAGGAGAAATAAGAGAAGAGGATAACAAAACCAAGAGATAGGTTTTTTAAAAGATCAATAATCAGTAAGTTATATGAACTTCTGTCAAGGCAGATAAAAAGAGCAAAGATGCAAATATGAAAATGAGTAAGAAACCAAATGAAGTCAGAAGAAGAATAAAAGAATCTTATGAATCACTATTTGCAACCAAATTTGACAATCTAGACAAAATGAATACATTTCTAAAAAATATAAAATACCAAAATTGGCACAAGAACAAAAAATTTGAATAAATCTGATAAATTGAAATGGTATAAAAACATCCCCTCAAAAGGAGAAAAAGCCTAAAGAACAATTTTAATCAAACTTTTATGAATGGATTTGATGACCTATTTGATAAGAGATAAATGAGGAAAAACACTGATAAAAAGAGAGTCCAAATGACTGAGCAGTATGTGGAGATATGCTCCAAGTCACCGGTAGTCAAGAATAATGCAAACTAAAACATCCAAGGAAGATAATATCAAGTGTTTACAAGGACGGAGCAAGAGGTGCTGCTGGTGAGAATGGAAACAGTTGTAGCTACTGTAGACAATAATCTGGTTGTACCTAGTAAAACCGTGCAAAAAAACCTTTGCCCAATATTCCAGGGTAAATATTCTAATCTGGTTCAGGTCCACAACGGGACACATACTAGGATGTTCTTTGTGGCAGCCAGGAGTGTATCCATCACTGCAGGAAAGAATAAGTAGAAAGTAGTAAATATATACTATGAATTACTAAGCAAATCTTAGAAGCAATGAATAGCATTACAGCACTGTGCACAGAGGCACAGGATAGATCTAAAAAACGGTGCTGAGGAGAAACAAAAATGACACTTTTATAGCATAATACCATAAATGTAAATTTCAAACACGCGTCTTATTTGATAAGGGATATACACACATTTAAGGATGCATACCAAACATACCTGTGTGTATACCTATGGGGGAGAATAGGAAAGAACGAAGAAACAAGTGTTCGACTAAATAATTTTGATAATGTACTATGAATTGAGGTCCAAAAATATAAATGCAAATTTTAAAAACCAAGAGCCATACTCTTCATGGCCTCTATCTTAATAGAAGGCAGAGTTCTAACAGCCTCAAATATCCGAACAGTCTGACCGACTCTGGAGCCGCAGTTCCCATCCCAGCATCAGAGAGCAGGGCTGGGAGCGCGCTGTTTCAGACTCCGTCCATATACTGGGAGGCAGGACACAGGCGCTGAAGTTACAGTTCTGTCTCCCATGAGCAGCTGGCTCTCAGGCATGCAATTCAACTTCCTGATTGATTTCATCCTTAATAACTGCCATGTTAACTGTTTACAGATATTAGATCCTTTCAAGGAATCCTCAAAAAAAACTTGAAAGGCTGGAATTTCAGTTTTCCAGATAACTACACTGAGCCTGAGACAAGTATAATCACCTTTTCCGGTTCTCCTAACTAAAGAAGCTGACATCCATATGAAGGTCTAACTCCAATACCTACACTTGTGCCAATAATCAAAAGAGCGGATACTTCCACACTTTCTGGAAGAATACGTGAGGAATTACCAGGCAAATGCCTTCAGGAAAGCTGACCAGGAGGGTGACTCATTCCCCTGTCACTAAAGTACCCTCACCTCATGGCTTCAAGGACTCTGCTTTCCTCCACCATATAATCTACTGTCTCCCTGTCTTGAGCCTAATGAATAAAGCAGAAGATCTTAGGAGGGTACAGCAAATTAATATGCTAAGTAAGAACTAGAAATAAATGTGAAATCATGTCCTAAAAAGGAAACATTTTTCCAGCTGTCTCTAAAAGGGACCCAATCATAATGGCAGCAATTTTGCCCAAAATTTATGTGCAGTCCTAGCATCCAAATATAGTAACTACTAAAAGACTGCAGGACTCTGCACACAAAGCTTTGCATTGTTTGCTCAGGAAGAGAGGTCCGAAAGACATTTAAAAAGAAAGCAAGCCTTCTGTAGGGGAGAGAACAAGTGGAATTATGACGTATCTGAAGAAGCTTGGCCACACCTCCTTTTCACTTATCAACTGAGGCAGTGTCAAATTATCATTAATTTTCAAATGGTCATTTTTTTAAGTTACTGAAACAATGTTTTACAAATCCTGGCACAACTTCTGGTTTTATAAAGGGTAACTAATACCTACTTCTTATTACAGTGAACTGTACTGTGAAGTTGGGCCATTTTATTCTTGGGCAACAGAAATGACAGAAAACAGAAAATAGAGTATAAAGGAAAATGCTGTCTTACTTCAGACTCTTTCCAAGTCTAGCTAGCAAGACCTTTTACTGAGAAAAATGTTTTCCTTTCTTAAAAGGGAAACTTCTATTTCTGATTTCATATCCTTTTTTTTTAGATTTTATTTTTCCTTTTTCTCCCCAAAGCCCCCCAGTACACAGTTGTGTATTTTTAGTTGTGGGTCCTTCTAGTTGTTGCATGTGGGATGCCACCTCAGCATGGCTTGACAAGCTGTGCCACGTCCGCGCCCAGGATCTGAACTGGCAAAACCCTGGGCCACCGAAGTGGAGTGTGCGAACTTAACCACTCGGCCACGGGGCCAGCCCTCATATCCTCTTTTGAATATATATGCTTGTTTTCTCCCGCCCTAAATTCCTTGGAAGGTAGCTAACTTCATGAGTTTGGGCAGGAAACACTGAGGATGGGTCCGGAACATCCTATTATTGCAGAAAGTAAGGATGCTTGCACAGATGTCAGAGCAGTACTGAAGGGAGCAAGGAGCTAGCTTAAAGTGGCCCCAGTGGCTAAGTTCTGACAACTTGAGCATCAAAAATGTATACATTTTAATTAATTACAATGTGTTAAGGGGCCGGCCCGGTGGCACAGTGGTTAAGTGTGCACGTTTTGCTTTGGCGGCCCAGGGTCTGCCAGTTTGGAACCCAGGTGTGGACATGGCACCACTTGGCGAACCATGCTGTTGCAGGCGTCCCACATATAAAGTACAGGAAGATGGGCACAGATGTTAGCTCAGGACCAGTCTTCCTCAGCAAAAAGAGGAAGACTGGCAGCAGATGTTAGCTCAGGGCTAATCTTCCTCAAAAAAAAGAAAAAATATGTGTTAAGATTGGAAAAGGTCATGAATTTCTGAGATTACAAAGAAAAATGTTAAAATGTAATTCACAAATACATAGATATAATAAAATATGGGAATGAATTTCGTAAGTACAAAGTATAAAATATATGTATTTACATCTATGGATTACATATACATACACATATATGGATTTCCTTCTCATGGGGTATAGGAGGCATGTAAATGTGTGTCTATATATGCAGTGTGGATAGGTGGGTCTCTTCTCTCTCCCAGTTCTTTAATCAAAAGTCAAGCTCCAAAGAGGCCTTCTCTGGCCATACAATCTAAAGTATCAACCTGGTCCCCTATGTCGTCCTTCCTCTTTTTCTCCTTAGAATTTACTCTCTTACATTTATATATTTTACTGATACATACTTTCTATTGTTTGTCTTCCTCATTAGAACTTAGCTGCACAAAGGCAGGGAGTTTTGTCTGTTTAGCTCACTCTGTATCTCCAATACCTGGATTAGAACAAAGCCTGGCACACAGCAGACACTCTATACAGTTTTTAAAAACACATACACACAAATACAAACCTCCTGCTTAATCAAGAATAGATAAAATTCTTAAATATGGTGAGCAAAAATCGCATAAACTGTAACAAGGTAGAAAGACATGTTCAGCATAATAACCAGATTAAAAAGGAATCCACCAGTTCATCGCCATTGATCATATCCAATAACCAAGTAGAAGGGGTTTCACCGGTGTGTTCTAAACAAATTAGTCCATATCCTAAAGAGAATCAGCTGAACAGACGCAAACCCTCATCTCTTGGGACAGGAAATCTCTAGATGGTCCTAATAACTACAAGATACTAATAAGCATAAATTTTTAATAATGCTAAGAGATCAAGTCAGGAAATCACAATAAGACAATGGATTGTATAGTTGCAGATTAACAAAATTTAGTACCTCATTGTGAAGAGAAACACCACACTGTAAAGTTCAAACACCTATGCTAAAGGCATGAGTGTGAAAGATTCTATCAACATTACTGTTAAAATTTTGAACTGTAAGAACTAGAGAATCAATCAGTGGCTTGGGTTTATGTCACCTTAGAGGAAGAAATCAGGTGTCATATTTAGATCAAGAATCAGTTACTGAATAATTCAGACTCTTCACTGGTTTGAGTCATTATTCTTTTCCCTTTAGGCCTGGTGAGTTTACTGTCACCTTGGGGAGGTTTCCAAAATAAGTTATTACTCAACCCTTAGAAAGTATTAAAGTATTAAAATAAGTATCCCTATACTGCCAGGAAATATAAGAATAAATAAAAGATTATATGAATTTAGCTTGTGATATTAATACATTTTAGATTAGATGTATATAAGTTTGGCAGTGCTTTATAATCACTGTATTTGTCTCAGTTCAAGGTTTGAAGTATTCAATCATACAAAATCTGTAGTGTAAGTGGTTTAAAGGGAATTTGTCTTAATATTTCAGAAAAATAACTTTCAGATTTTTATTAGACATAAGTATAAATTGACTATTAAAGCAACTACGAAAGCAGTAGTCATTGTTTCGTTCCATGCACATGTATAAATCCTATACTCTTTTCTAATTCATATGTTCTGCTTTTATAGATGCTCTCGAGACAATGCCCAAGATTCTAAGCACTTCTAACTGTTCAAGGAGGCCGTGTTCCCATATCATCAAAGTTTACCTCCCTCCATCCACTCAGATCAAACAGGAATAGACTGCTCCATGCCCTCAAGTTCCTCATTACCCCAAAGAACGGTCATGATTTATTCCCTAAAAATTGCAGGCTCCAACTGCTTTACTTTGACCATTAATTGAAAATGGCTCACCCTTCTGTCTGCCAGCCATGTCTTTGTCTGACATCTTTAGTTCTAAAGAAGTTATCAATAAACTTCTTAAGCCAAGTTTACAATCTACCCACAAAAGAAGACCTCGTTTACAATTCTTATTGTATTCCATTACACAATATATTTAAACCCATACTGAAAGCGGAAAGTCAAATAATTCCTTTAAGATGAAGAGCCATTCATTAAACCAATGGATCCATTATTCTCTCAGCTTGCCATTCTTTCTTTAAAGGCCTCTGGTGAGTCACTGCCACAAATGACTTTAACTCCTTACAGGAGAGCCTACTAAGGAGTTTTACTAGGTGAATTTTTAAAATTCATCCTTATTGTGAAACAGACTAATAAATACTAAATTAATTTTTATCCACAAATAAAACAACAATTCTCTCAGCTTTACAAAGGCTGTGCATTCAACTTTCATACACTTGTTATATCATAAGGTTTCTCCTCAGGGTAAATAATTATGCCATACAAAAGTCTAAGGCTTTCTCACATGTATAGCAAACATGAAGTGAATGAGTCAGGACTCTAATTCCAAGAGGCAAAAATCCAACTCAAATTAACTTAAGCAAAAAAAGGAAATTTATTGGATCACAAAAATGAAAAAGTAAAGGATGGTGTAGACTTCAGGCACGACTGGATCCAGGAGATAAAACAATGTCATCAGATTCCTGTGTCTCACGTGCATTTTCTCTGTGTTGGACAGATCTTGGGAAGACTTTCCTCATGGAGTAGCAAAAAGGCTACTGGTGAGTTTTTAACCTTACTAAATCCTTGAAACTTGCAATGCCAGAAAGAAAAAGATCTTCTCCTATTACCCATGACAATACCTCCATATGGCTCTACTGGTCCAGACAGGGCCATTTGCCAATCTCTTATTAATCACTAGGAGGAAAATAATCGGCCAGCCTATGACCAATCCACTGCCTCCCTGATTAATAGTTTCATCAGCATCATATGCACTGAGGGTGATGTAAGTCTCAAATGGGGCATAGAACAGATCAAACAGTAACATGTCTACCACCCAGGTTATCTCAAATAAGGGATGCTCACGAACTGAAGGCTCTTTCATATGCACTACATTCACAGAATTACTAACCAAAGAATTCACTGATATTTATTTAATAAGGACTGAGTGGTGACTGAATGTTTTCTTTTTTATACTTGTAATAATCAGAGAGTTTCTCTATTATGAATTTTCTGATGGCGCCTGAGGGCTGAGGCACAGCTAAAATTATTCCCACATTCATTACAGTTATAGGGTTTTTCTCCAGCATGAATTCTCTGGTGTAGCCTAAGGGACAAAATCTGATGGAAAGCCTTCCCACATTCATTACATTCATAGGGCTTCTCTCCAGTATGAATTCTCTGATGCTGATTAAGGTATGAGCCACAACTGAAGGCCTTCCCACATTTACTGCATTCATAGGGTTTCTCTCCTGCATGACTTCTCTTATGATGAATTAGAACAAGAGCATCACTGAAGGCTTTCCCACATTTACTGCATTCGAAAGGTCTTTCTCCAGTATGAATTCTATGATGTCGATTAAGCTGTGAGTCAGTCCTAAAAAACTTCCCACATTTGATGCATTCATAGGGCTTTTCTCCGGTATGAATTCGCTGATGTTGATTAAGGTGTGAGCGATAACCAAAGGTCTTCCCACATTCGTTACATTTAAAGGGTTTCTCTCCTGTATGAATTCTTTGATGCAGAGTAAGGGCTATGCGTCTGCTAAAGGCTTTTCCACACTGACTACATTCGTAGGGTTTCTCTCCAGTGTGGATTCTCTGATGTTGATTAAGGTGTGCGCTCTGTCTGAAGGCTTTATTACATTCCTTACATTCATATGGTTTCTCCCCGGTGTGAATTCTCTGATGTTCAACAAGGAAGGCATAACGGCTGAAGGCCTTCCCACATTCATTGCATGCAAAGGGTTTCTCTCCAGTGTGGATTCGCTGATGCTGAGCAAGGTGTGCGCTCTGTCTGAAGGCTTTGTTACATTCCTTACATTCATACGGCTTCTCTCCAATATGAGATCTCTGATGTTCGCTGAGAAAGAAGTCATGGCTAAAGGCTTTTCCACAGTCATTGCATGCATATGGTTTCTCTCCACTGTGAATTCTCTGAGGTTGAGTAAAGAACGAGTAACAGCTAAAGGCATCACCACATTCATTGTGTCCATGGGGTAATTTTCCAAAATGAGTTGTTTGATGTTGAGTGAGTAATGAGTGGAAACTGAAGAGATTTGAATAATCATTACTTTCATAAGATTTCTCCCCATGAGGAATTCCTGTATCTTTACTAAGGTATGTATTCTGGTTAAATTCTTCACATTTGTTACCTATCAAAGATTCCTTCTCAGCATGTAGTCTTTTATGTTCAATTAGAACCGAATTTTGGGGGAACATTTTATCATAAATATCAAATTTATGTACTTGCTCTACTGTGGGAACTCTTTGTTGTGTTAAAAGTACTGACTTCAAGAGAATGCTTCTCTCAGAATTATTATATTCATTATCTCTTTTCACAGCAGAAATTTCTTGAAGAGTCGTCACTTGCCTGAAATGCCTCTCCTGACTTCCCTGATATCGCTCAAATTCACCCTCATACTTCCAGGGTCCCCTGAAACTGGAGCATTCGAGGTCATGACTTGTCAGTCTTCCCAGTACTATCCTCTGGGATATTTCCTCTTCATCAACGAACCATTTTGGAGATAATTCCTTGATTTCATACCAAGACTCCCAGTCTGAAAAATATCAAGAAAGCAAATGTCTTCTAGTTTCCCTTTGCAAGGAGAAAGAAAACTGTTATGGAAGAAACTGAAAATTTAACTGAGAGAAGAAGGGGGAAATGTACATGGGATGACATCTCTCAAATTGCAATATGAACAAAATACAAAGAAAGCACAAAGAAAGAAGAGAGCTGATAGAGGAAGGTATATGTGTTGGTGACGGGGAGGAGGTGATGGGGAAACAGGTAAAATGTAGGGCATCGAGATGAAGATAAAGCTAAATGCCAAGAAAATAAGGACTTGAGAACAACCAATTAGATCCTGACTACAGATTCCCCGCCTCTAGTCTTTACATTCTCCACCCCATTCTGCACTGGCATTCAAAAGACTCAAAGCTCCCTGAGGGCAGGGGTGAAATGTTTACTACTTATTCTTCTTACTGTTTCATCCAGTGCCTAGGACGATGGCAGCACTTTGTTGAGTGAATGAATGCTGACAGAATATTCAACAACTTCTAAGATTTTTCAGGGACCAGAGAAAAATTATTGGGTTTTTTCTCAGTGTCTAGAAGAAATCTGGAGGTCAGTGTTAGTCATCGAGAAAAATACTGCTTATAGAATAGACACCTGTTCCTTTTAGGAGAGGATACTGGTTGAGGTAAGGTGGAAAGGAAACTTTTTTAAAAGATGATCTCAAAAAAAGGAAAATGAGAATGTCCTTTTCATGTCACACCACAATAGTCAGCCTGTACAGTCCACCACAGAGAACCTACTCCTAGGTGCCCAGCGCCCTGCGGTAGAGGAAAAGAAACATCTGAGACACGAGTCCATCTCGCTTTTTTAAACTCTAAGGAGAGACACAAAACTTGTGCACACAAAACTTCAATATAGCATATAATGAAGGACTAGTTAATATGATACAGATTATTAGTAGAAAAGTGTCAGAAAAACAGAAATCAAACTCATTAGCTTAGTTGAGGAGTAATTCCTAGAGAACATGTACTTGATTTTCAAGGCTATGATCGGGCTTCCAAAATACAGTGATTATTTCAGTAACAAATTTTGACAAGTAAGTAATTTTGATGTTTTGATGTGCTTAGGGATTATTTTGGAACTGCACATGTTAGCATTTTTTCGGTTAATTAGATACAGCCTTTTCCAAAACAGTTTCCCATCTGTTGAAAGAAAAGCTGCCTCCAGGCTAGGTCAGCACAAAATTGAAAAGCAAAAAACATTATGCATCTGCCTATTTCTTCTTTCCAATACACCCTCCACTCCAGGAGAGCCCCCATCCCTCCTACACACAGCCGTGGATTTTCTCTTATTTGCACCCCTTTCTCAATCCAGGCCTGAGAGGGCTTTGTGCACTTACTCTCTGTTAGATACACACTGTTGTTCATTCTTTCTGCAGAAGTACACTTACTTTGGTTCCCTCAGCCACTCTCCTAGAACCTCCTTTCCTGTATCCATCACTCAGGGTCACTATATTCCCTCTTACTGAGACTAAAGCTTTTCCTTACACCAGGCAAATGGCAGCTTTATACAATACTTGATGTAATGCTGAGTAAAAGAAGACTGACGGGAGAAGACTACAGACATTTTCCAACATGGGGGATTCTGAGGTGCCTGGTGACCCAACCAATCTCTTTAAAAAAAGGTGGGGGGTGTCTATGCTGGACTTAGGCAGATGAATACTAGAGGCGAAAGAACTTCATATGGGGTATTCCAGGGGAAAGTATAGAGAGGAAATAAGCATTGTATGTGTGGAAGACATATTCACTATGATTGCAAGAGAGAAATACTTAGAAGTTAATGGTATCATGATGGCATTCAGCAAAAGAAAGAAGACAATTCACCCATATCAGTAACTGATTGAGGGGAAAAGGGCAGTTATGGATTCAGGCAAAGTGGAAGAGAGCCAAATGGGCATCCGTGTGGCACAGGGGGAAAAACACAGGGTTTGGAGTCAAAGGTGAGTTTGAATGCTACCTCTGCACCTAGCAGGCCAGTTATTCTACCATTAACAAAGTGACGATCCTACCTCTTGAGCCTCAGTTTCTTAGTAGGCAAAATGAGGTAGATATAGTATAAAAATAAGGGATAACAGAATTATAACATACCTCGTAGCGTCTGGCCCATCACAGATATGCAGTGATACTTAAAGTGAAACAAATTAATATATGCTCATGAAGCTATTCCTACACCTACCCCACTACAAGGCTCAGATACCACGATACCTATGTCCAAACAGGGGTTATGAAATAGGCTCACGGCCAAGCGGCAGGACAAAGAATGGCATTTCCAACTGATTAGGACATGTTGTAACTTATATAATTTATGTAGTTTCCAACTGATTATAATCTATAAATGAATGGAAGTTAGAAGTCAAAGTATGTTCAACTTTGGATTCCAATCAGAACTACACAGCAGGCTGATGTATAATTCTGGCAGAGGAAAAGGCCTTACTAGACTATGGACCTAGTCTCCCACATGCTGAACTGGTGAGCAATAGACAAACTGGTAGATACAGTGATGAAGTAAATCATCTCCTGGCATGAAACCCAGGAGATTCTAATGAGAAATCTCAAAAAGAAGACAAAACTCATGGGTAAATTCTAATCAAAAGGAGGAAGTTTACTGGTAATGCCCAGAACTCACGTTCCAATGAAGAACCTGACCAATGACCCACAGACTCACAGATTGGATCTCCTCCTTTAAAAGACTGCAGAGAGCTGTGCAGTCCAATATAGCAGCCACTAACTGCATATGGCAATTGAAATTAATTAAAATAAAAAGTTTTAAAACTCAGTTTCTCAATCACACCTAGCCATATTTCAAGTGCTCAACAGCCAAATGTGGCTAGTGGCTGCTGTACTGGAAAGCACAGATACTGATCATTTCCATCATCACAGAATGTTCTATTAGACAGCACTGGATAGAGATCTAAATTAATACGACAAAGATCTTATGGACGAATGAGGAAGACAGAGAAATAGGGATTGGAGCCAGTTAAAGGAAGACAGAGAAACAGAACAGGGCTTTAGACAGAGAAAAAGAATAGTGGCCAGAACTATCTTATGCGTTCAGTAAGCTGAGGAATATGAAAATGAAGAAAGGCAACCCGGATTTAGTCAAACTAGAGGGTCAGAAGCCAGAATGTAAGTTGTAAGACAATGGAAGAGAATTTGAAGTAAATGTGATAAGTGGAGATTGCAACTGGCATATAAGTAATCGGAAGAGAGAAGGGAGTATGGTGTACAGGAAGACTAAAAAGGTCCTATAAAATGTTATGAAATTATTTTAAAGAAGATTTAAAGAAACAAAAATGTAAGATATAACTGCAGCAAAATAATTTATACCAGGCCAATTTCAATCAGAATTCCATGAGCATTTTATTTCTGAACTTGTAAAATTATTTTAAAGGATATATGGAAGAAAATGATCAATAACATAAAAGAAAATTTGAGGAAAAAAAGAAGTTTCTATGATCAATAATATAACCTAAGCCTTGCATTTTATACCTTCCTTCTATTAAAATCCCTATAAAAGGACTCCACCAGGGTGATTTGTAAAATTCTCTATCATTGTGGGGAAATGTCGAGAGAAACACACTTGAAGCATAAAAAATCTATGGGATGCAGAGGAGGACACAGCGAAGAGAAGCATGAACCTCCCCATCCTAACCACACCTGGTTGAAGGGAATTTCATGGTAAAAATACAAGGAAGAATTGCCATATCGAGTGGATCTGTGTTGGGGCTACAGCTGAGGATCAGCATTAGGGCTGCTGTACAGCATTTTTCCTTGTAAATAGAAATAATATTAGAAAACATTCAAGCAATTAAAAAATGCATGAAGTAGAAAGTCTACTCTCTCAAGATACCATCCCAAAGACCACGACTGTTCACGTTGGGTCTATATCCTTCTAGGATTTTCCTTGTACAGATAAACAAACACAAATAATTTTTATATACATACTATTTCCAACTTGCGTAAAAAATTTTTTTTAACTTAAAACACTGTAGACATCTTTTCATGTCAGCACGAATAAAGCTACCTCATTCACAGAATGGAGTTACTATAACTTTTGCACTTGTATCCCGAAAGGTGAGTTACGTGCTTGCCAAAATTCAGTTGTGTTCTCAACCTGTTTAGTTCATTTGTACTTGGCATTTATAATTACATACTTTAATTTAATATTTAATTAACCGAGTGCTAAAAGAGAGTTGTTTTAATGAAAACTAAGTTGAAAGTTTTAGAAAAACAGGCTAAACATGAGTTACTTAAAGACTTGTTTTTTAATTAAGTGCAGAAGAGAATTGTCAAAGCCTGTTAAAAACATGAAACTCTACAAGGATTCCATACTCACATGGTTTGCAAGTGTTTTGCTTCACTTTAAAAGAAATAATAAGGGAAATTGTGGATAGTGCATTATGAGTGTGGTTTATGTAAGAAAGACAACGCTGAACTCCAATCAACAGATCACATTCAAATAAAAGGCCTTGGCACTATATCAAAGGACTAATGAATGTTCATTTATATGCCATAAAGTTCAAATAAAATGTCTCACATATGTGTGTATACCGTAGTCTCCCCTTATCTGAGGTTTCGCTTCCCAAATATATTAAATGGAAAATTCCAGAAATAAACAATTTCTAAGTTTTACATTGCGTGTCGTTCTGAGTAATGTAATGAAATCTCGTGCCGTCCTGCTCCATCCACCTGGGTGGTGGATCATCTCTTTGTCCAGGGTGTCCAGGCTGCATATGCTACCCACCTGTAAGTCACTTAGTAGCCTTCTCAGTTATCAGATCTACTGTCACGGTACCACAGTGCTTGTGTTCAAGTAACCCTTACTGTACTTAATGATGGCCCCAAGGCATAAGAGTAGTGATGTTGGCATTCAGATATGCCAAAGAGAAGCCATAAAGTGCTTTCTTTAAGTGAAAAGGTAGAAGTTCTCAACTTAATAAGAAAAAAAAATCATATGCTGAGGTTTCTAAGATCTACGGTAACTTTTATCACATTATATTGTTATAACTGTTCTCTTTTATTATTAGTTATTGTTAATCTCTTACTGTGCCTAATTTATAAATTAAACTTTATCACAGGTATGTTATGTTTGAGAAAAAACACAGTATATATAGCATTTGGTACTATCCACAGTTTCCGGCATCCACCGTGGGTCTTGGAATGTATCCCCTGAAGATAAGGGGGACTACTGTATTTTTTACAATTCATCATAACCAACTTTTTAAAAAACTGATCATTTACAAGTCAAATAAGCAGCTTCTACATTATGTGTTTTTACATAATTTTATATTTCTACAGGATACATTTCCAAAAGTGAAGTGTTAAATAAAACTAAATACATATTTTAAATATCAATATCCACTGTCAAATTGCCCTCCAAAACAATTTTTATCAATTTACATTCCTATCAGCAACATAAAGTGCATATCTTCAAACTCATCCACACTGACTTTGTTCTCAAACCCCTACAAGTAAAGAGTACTCACTATTATTTTAATTTGCAATTCTGATTATAAAGTTGAGCATTTTTATGTACATTTATGTTTATGTACTTTTTTGTATATCGTGGTTTCTTTGGTGAATTCTTTATCTACATCTTTTGCACATATTTTAATTGTACTGTGCATCTTCTAAGTGATTTATAGAAGCCATTTATAAACTTAGGGCATTAAGGCTTTATAAGTATTTTTTCTCCTCAAATCATGACGTTTTACTGTCATGTCATCTTCATTTATAGCATTTTTGATAAAATTAAAAAATTTTTTTTTATGAAGTCAAATCTCTCAATTTTTCCCTTACAGAGTCTGGCCTTGATGTCATTTTAATAAAGATTTTCCAAAGTCCAATATTACATGAATATTATCCATAACTTTTAAGAAAATCTCTTTATGCCACTGATCTGAAAAGCTACCTTTAGCTAACACTAAATTCCACACTTTCTCTGTTGTTCCACTAATCTATTTCACTGTTCTTACAGTGGACGAATCTTCCTATGGATAACAGGCAAAATTCTTAAATATTAAAAATTGAACTAAGCAATATATTAAACAAATAATGCACATGACCAAGTATGCAATCCAGAAGTACAAAAATAGTTCAGCAGTAGGAAATCCTTGACTATAAATTGTTACAGGATTTTTTTCTGTAAGTTGTTATAGAGGAAAAAAAGATAAAAGAAGAGAAAAAAAATCACCTTGAAAGATGCCAAAGATATATAAAGTGCAAAAGCCTTTCCTGGTTAAAATATATACATACACAGATACATACGTAAAGCTAGGAATGGAAGACAACAGGCACATTCAGTGTGAAACACCTGAAACAGTCCCACGATGTCACAAAGAAAAAACTGATAGCAACTGTTCAACACAGATATGGAAACTGTGGTTGATAAAGTAAAATTGAAAACAAGACAACGTACAAGGAGACGTAATTACTGGAAAGGACACTTCATCTAGCAAACCGTTTGCCTTTTCCTCCTAGTACACAGGAAACTGCATCTCCCAACTTCCCTTGCAGCCATGTAACTGAATTCTGGCCAATCAGAAGTGACAGATGCCACAAATGCTACTTCTGTGCTGGTCCATTAAAAATGTCCTGAGAGAGCCTCCATCCATCTTTATCTCTCTGTTTGTGTGTCCGTCTGTCTCAATTTCCTCTCTCTCTCTTTCTTACTGGCTGGCTTCAGAGGATCAAGTGGAGGACTCCAAGGCCCTAAGAGAAGATGAAGCCAAGAGATGAAGAGGCCGTCTACCTGAATGACAGCATGCAGCAGAGGCCCCAGGTAACCTCACACTGGATTGTGACACGTACAAGATATAATCTTTACTGCTTTTATTCACTGAGATTTTGTTAAAGCAATTAGCTTTACCCTGACTAATAAACTCAGAGAATTGTTGAAAAACTACAAGCAAGTAAGAAAACACATTAAATGGCTAGACAGATGCAAATTAATACCTTTTTTATATACTAACAATAACCAGTCAAACATCTAAAGGGAAATAAAGCTATATAGTAGGGAAAATAGTGTAGCACTGGTTTAGGAATGAATAAATAGATCAATGGAGCAGAAAACAAAGGACAGAAACAAGGTTCATGCAAATATAAGAACGTGGCATATGATGGAGGTGGCATTATAATCAACAAGGAAGAAATGGATTAATCAATAAACAGTATTGGGAAAACACCACGTGAAAAAAAACCTCACAAGTCATATTTTAAAATTAAAGTCCACATGGGTTATGGGAGTAAGAGTGAAAAACAGAACTTTAAACCTATTGAAAAATAATACAGGAGAATATTTTTAGGACCCCAATTAGAGGAAGATCTAGTAAACATGACTGCAATAAAGCATCAACTATAATGGAAAAGACGGGCGAATGCGACACTATCATTACAGACTTGTGGGTGAGAGGACATGGCGAAGTTCAAAGGCACGGCACAGTCTGGGAAAAGACAACAAAAACACATACTATAGAAAAATGATTAATGTCCAGAATTTATAAAGCAGTTCTACAAATCAATAAGAAAAAGACAACATTATCCCAAAGAATGGGTTAAAAATATGAGCAGGTAATTCACAGAAGAGAAGAACTGAGTGGACAATGAATTTCTGGAAAAATGCTCAATCTTACTAAGCAAATTAAAACAACTTTGAGAGGCCGGCCCTGTGGCCGAGTGGTTAAGTTTGTGCGGTACGCTTTGGCAGCCCAGGGTTTCGCCAGTTCAAATCTTGGGTGCGGACATGGCACCACTCATCAAGCCACGCTGAGGCGGTGCCCCACATGCCACAACTAGAAGGACCCACAACTAAAAATACACAACTACGTACTGGGGAGCTTTGGGAGAAAAAGGAAAAATAACATCTTTAAAAAAAACCAAAAAACCAACTTTGAGAGCACTTCTCTTCCACCATATCGGCAAAAATTTAAGTTGGACAATATCAAGAACTTAAGGTGGAGAAGATCAAGAGAATAAGGAAACAGGAATTCTCAAACATTGTTAGTAGGAATATGAACTAATACAATCACTTTCAAGAATAATTTGAGTATCTAGTCAAATAAAATGTGCACTCCTATGCCCCAGCAATTTTACTCTAGGTACAAATCTTTGGCAAACTCTTATGTGCATATGCATGGAAACGTATCCTGCCACAATGTGAGACAGCAAAAAAGAGAAACAATCTCAATGGTCATCAGTAGGGAAATAATTAAATAAAACTATAGTAAATTCAAAACAAACAATACCATACAGCAGTTAAAACAGAATGGAACTATATTACATATAGATTTACCAAGGATAAATCTCAAAACTGATGTTGAGTAACAAAAGCAAGCTACAGAACAAAATGTAAAGAGTACCACCTATAAAAATAAAAAGACTTTTTTTTACAGAAGCGTAAATGTTTACAAAAAATGTTTTAAAAATGGACTGAGGGGCCGGCCTCATGGCTGAGTGGTTAAGTTTGCAGGCTCTACTTTGGCAGCCCAGGGTTTCACTGGTTTGCATCCTGGGCGTGGACATGGCACTGCTTGTAGGGCCACGCTGAGGCGGCGTCCCACATGCCACAACTAGAAGGACCCACAACTAAAATATACAACCAGGTACTGGGGGCATTTGGGGAGAAAATGCAGGAAAAAAAAGAAAAAAAGATTGGCAACAGTTGTTAGCTCAGTTGCCAATTTAAAACAAAAAAAAAAAGGACTGGAAGGACGTATACTGAATTCATGACTGTGGTTGCTTCTGAGAGCAAGAGGTAAAAGAGGGAAAGCAAACTGAGAATGGGGAATGAAGAGAACTTGCACTTAAAATAGTTTATCTCTTTTATCGAAAGTAAAACTAAATAAAAATATTAACAATGGTCAATTCTTGGTGGAATTTGTTATACTATTGTCTATACTTCTCTGTATTTTTAACTTTATCAATAGAAAATAAAAAAACATTTCCTAAATAAAAACTTGACCCTCCATCCTGAAAGAGAACAAATGCACCAGGAAAAAGTAACCCAAAATGGTTAAGACTGAGATATGCCCTAATAAAATGACTTCAAAATTAAAGAACCATTGGGAGATCAGAACAAAATCCAAAATTACTTACACATAAAGGAAACACATCAGCTGGCATCAGACTTCTTCATAACAACATTCAACACCAATTCTATACTATAAGACATTTAAGGAAATAATGGCTGATTATGAACAAGGTAGAACTCAGGGGGACACTGTTTGCATGAGTCCTTTTTGAGGAAACTGCTAGAGGACAAACTTCAGCCAATCAAGAAAGGTCTAGAGAAATGTCAGCAAAAAGACTAGTGGAAAACACCGAATATACTTAACCACAGAACTAAGACTAAGTGAAAGGTTGGGATAATGTGACAGAACAGCATGTAAATATAATATGCCTTGACAATGTAAAAAGCACACAACTAACAAAATTTGGGAAGAGAAGGGGAGGGAGTAAAATAAGGCTGCTTATTAACTCAACTGTAACAGGTAAAAATCAAAGGCTGGTTTTTAAAGCTAATCAATCGAGTAACCGAAGGAATAAATACTGTCTAAATAAACAGAGCACTATAACCATCAAAGTAAACACTAGAACAAAAGAAAAACCTTCCTATTTATTCTAAAAATTATAGTATTACATGACAAAAAAGGCTAGGAAAACAGGTAAGTGAAAGTCTTTTTAAAAAACTATAAAAACCAGAAAATACAATATAAAACAATATACAGAATTAAGCCCAAACATGTCACAAATGTAATTTGGACTTTCACCTATTAAATTGAAATGATATTCAGACTGGTTCCCAAAGCAAAGCTCAATGCTATACTGCACGTAAACCCCACATTTAAAACAAAAGGATTCTAAACGTTGAAAATGAAAGGATGGGTAAGGGCCCTAAAGAAAGCAGAAAAAGGCAAGAAACAGATTCCCCTCCAGGGCTTCCGGAAGGCAGGCAGGCCGCTGACATCTTGATTTTAGCCCTGGAAGACCCATTTTAACTACTGACCTCCAGAGCTATAACATAATCAACTTGTATTGTTTTAAGCTACTACGTTTGAGGGAATTTGTTACAGCAGCAATAAGAAATTAATACAGAAAGTAACTCTTTCTGGAGGGGAATTTGGCAATTCCCAACAAAATTACATATGCACTTAGCAATCCCCTATCTCAGAATCTACCCTGAAAATACAGGCCCAACAATACGAAAATACATATGACTAGGTTATTTATTGCAGCATTGTTGTAACTGTAAAATACTGCAAACATCCTAAATGTCCACATGTTAGAAAGTAGTTGAATAAATTATCATGATATCTGCACAATGAAGTATTTCGCAGCTGTTAAAAAAATGAAGATCTCTGTGAATTAATGTGGCATGATTTCCTGAAAATATAGTTAAGTGAAAAAAGCAAAATGTAAACAGTATCTGTAGTATGCTACTCTTCATGTAGCATACAAGGAGATAAAAGAAACTACACATATACCTGCTCATTTGTGCAAAAGAAACATAAAGGGCAAACTTGAAAATAAAGAGATTAGTAATCTACAAAGTGTGGGTAAGAAAGAAAGGGCTAGGAAGAAGTAGGGAATAGAAACAGGAGAGCAGGGATGAGGAGGGAGCAAGCATAGTTTTGAGTCTTAGAAGCATGTCATGTTTCAGATGCCAAAAAAATAAACAAGTAAAACCAACCAGGATGTGGTAGAAACCCAAAACAGAATACAAACAGTAGCAAATAAACCTAAAAGAACTAACCTAAGTAACTTTGGAAAATAGTATTTTGACTGAATATTGTAACTCTAAAGACAAAAAAAAGAACCATATACAAATAATGTAATCTAGTTAGTAAATTTGTTTCTCACAGAAGAATAGGTTGGAAATTCTGAAACTACTTTATGTGTATACTAAAATTGAGCAAATAAGTAAATAGACTGTTTCTCAGTGTTGGAAAAAGAAATTACAAGTAAATAAAGGAGGGGGGTTAGGATAAACCCTGTGGAGCAGGACTAGAATCAAGGCATGAAGATAAACTGATCATTTTAATACACAACAAGATAGAGGCAGAAATACAGAGGTGTGTGTGTGTTAGTGTACACACATATATTTTCCAGCTCAATCTACGTGAGGGCCTAGAAGCAATGGCATCCCAGTAGCAACGAGCACACCTAATACCCAGACCTTGGTTTCTAACATCATTTCCCAAGAAGAGGAACGAGGGCTCCTTGGAGAAGTGGTTGATTGAAGGCTGGGGGAAAGAAAACAAGGTAAACCTGGAACACCTAGAACCGGGAAGGAAGTGCTCAGATAACAGACGGGGGTATGTTAAAAGGTCAAAAGAACCAATTTGAAGGAGATCCCAATGGTCAAAGCTGGAACAGTTTGAACAACAAAATAATGACTCATTGGATTCACTGTGAGGTAATCATAGACAAAATAAAAATCCATGATTCCATAAATATAAAAAAATAATTGAATATATAAATAAATGGGAGAGAAGGAACAGCTCCTAATTAACAATCCTAATTAACACATGTAAAGAAAAGAAAGAAATGGAAAATCAACATTAGGTCAACAATACAGTAATAATTGTTGCAGACAAGATCCAAGGGGCCAATGCTAGAATTAGTGGGCAAAAGTTTCAGAAGAAATTAAATAGTCTCAAAGTATATCCCCCAAGATATTTATTAATTACAAATAGAAAAATAGTAAATTTACAATGGAGAAACCAAACAGACACCACTTTCACCAAGTGACCAAAGTTAACATCATCGATAATAAGACATAGCAATATTATGAATACTTTGGTATAAATGCACCGAGAGTGACACAACATTATTTCTGTGGCACTCTTTTAAAAAATGCATTACCTCAATTTAGTCATGGGAAAACATCGGATAAACCCAAATTGAGTACAAGCAGATGTAACAAGCCATTTATCTAGAGTGAAGCTTATCTGAAGACTCTGGGAGAGATTTTTCCAAGAAGAGAAAATCAATGGATTACATAATGCGTCTGAGTGTCTTAAGAGATTTATACAATTGATGGGGAGTTGGGAATTGAGTTAGGAATACATATATAGAAAACTAAGGAAGAAAACAAATAAATAAAACCCCCAGATAATTGTTAACTCTAGGAAAAATAAAAAGTCGTATAAGAAAGTAATCTTCGCAAATGCACAGCACAGCTATGACTAGCATTTAATAGCCACAATAATGCAAATGCTGATTAGTGATTCAATCAAAATTATGCTATTGGTGAGATGAGGAATGGGAAATTGTGTGTGTGTGCGCACATATGTGTTGGATTCAGGATAAGAAAGTACTAAATTCTTACTTTCTTAGTAAGAAGATATTGGATGAGAACTAAACTGAAAAAACAATCAAGAAATAGCAACATAAACATATTTGTTAGAGACAGGAAGCAAACACCAAAAGAAGCTGTAAAAGTAAAGAAAGTGGATCCCTCTAGGGAGAGGAAAACTGGAGAGCAGGGCAAGAAACTGCCTTTTTTAAGGGAATAAGCCTTGTAAAACTGCTTGACTCTTTAAACTATGTGCAATCATAAGTTTGATAAAAATAAAAACTCTAAAAAGAACTCTAGAAATGTATACAATTCTGACCATAAAGGGGAAAGAAGAGCTGGGAAAGACTGAGATTCAAGGTATAGACAGAAGTATTACAGAGTCTCCAATCTGACAGAAATAGGGAGGAAACACCCCCACGCCCACCCCTGCCCCCGCCCCTTAAGCCCTGGGCAGCCTCCTCACATGCAGCCCTTCTCACGATCACTTGGGCTGGCCCCTTACAACAGCCCAAGTTCCCCATCACTCACCTGCATATTGACCATCTGACATCTCTCTCTCTACCATCCAAGGTTCCTTCCCTTGCTCCAACAAGGAGATCATGTTGGGCTTAGAGATGGAGAGTCCTGTTTACAGGAGAAGAAAAATGAGAGCAAGAGAGAGACAGATAGATGGACAAGTCAACTTGCTATAGCCGTTCCAGGACTCAGACTCAATCTCTTGGTCATTAGGCAAGAAAGGACATCAGAGGAAGGGCCACAGAATGGAATAATACTTGCATGGAAGATGAGGAAATTGAAGCTTCTTCCATAGCGGTTCTCAAAGTGCTAGAGCAGAAGCACCATCACCTAGAAACTTACTTGAAACGCACATTCTCAGGCCCCCACCCAGACCTACTGAATCGGAAGCCACAGTGGTTCTCAAACTTTAATGGGCATCAGCATCACTGGAGGGCTCATTAAAATCCAGAATACTGGGCCTATTCCCAGAGTTTCTGATTCTGTAGGTCTAAAGTGGGACCCCATAAACTGCAATTTAACAAATTCCCAGACCATACTGATGCTGCTATTCCAAACCATTATTCTACAACAAAGCGAACTGCTCATTTCTAACTCTATGAAACTACTTCAATCATTTCCTGGGAACAGGAAGTAGAAATTCAGCTGAGCACTTAAGATGCCCTAGATATTCCCAGTGGAGGAGGCAAAACACCCAGAGGGAAGATTTTGAATTACGGGGGAGAGACATCCTTACCAAGCCATACCAAGTTCCTGTAGTTCTCCAACATGACGTCTCTGTATAAATCTTTCTGAGATGAGTCCAGCCATTCCCATTCCTCTTGGGAAAAACCTAGAGCCACATCCCTGAAGGTCACCAAACCCTGAAATAAAAAAATTCTTGTTTGCCAAGTGGTCCCATATGGTCCTAGCAGGAAAGATGAATTCTGCCAGAGTTCAAAGCTCTAAGTGGTCCAAGAAAAATAATTATTGGGGAACAAGTATGTGCCTAGGTTTATCAAATATTTTGGGAGAAAGAGAAATATTAGAAACAGACTCACCCTTTGAAATGTTCACATTTTTGTGAAAGAGAAAAGACATGCTCAGGAAAAAAATTAGCTTATAGCATGAAACATGAAAGTATATGAGCAAAGGCTAAGTTTTATGTTACATATACTAAGTATCAAGACATTTTCACAGGGAGAAGTCCTTCATGTTCCCCAAACTAGGATATCAGATGGGTCAGAGTAGGGAAGGAAGGCTTTGAATTGCCCTTTAACAAAAAGGCATGGTGTGAAATCTAGACTCTATGTGTAAGGAGAAACTTCCAGGAATGTATCTGGAAGAAATAATGAAGCATATATATGAAGGGGTTTAAACAGAATTTTCATTGGAAGGATATATGAAAAATCTGGAAAAACTGACATGTCTAAAAGTAAGAGTTTAGGCTACACCACTGAACTATAAGCTGTGTGAGGGGAAGATATGTTTTATAAGCTGAAGTATATCCAGTGTCTATTACAAAACCTGTCACATTGTAAACACTCAGTAAATATTAGTCACTCAGTGAATAAATGGTGAAGTTTCCTATAAAACATCCATATGAAGGAAGAGCACTCAACGCTTAAAAGTGACAGTTCTTGGGGCCGGCCCTGTGGCCAAGTGGTTAAGTTTATGGGCTCTGCTTTGGCGGCCCAGGGTTTCGCTGGTTCGGATCCTGGGCGCGGACACGGCACCGCTCATCAGGACATGATGAGGTGGCATCCCACATGCCACAACTAGAAGGAACCACAACTAAAAATACACAACTATGTACCAGGGGGCTTTGGGAGAAAAAGCAAAAATTAAAAAAAAAAAAAAATAGACAGTTCCATTTTGCAGAGAATGGTCTCACTTTTTATTAAAAATAATGAAATGTCAAATATGGTTATTCTACAGAGTAAAAATAAGGATGAATGTGGCTAGAGAAAAAAAAAATCACACAACTACATAGTGTTGTATAACGGCCGTGTGCCCCTCTACACTTCTCTGCGTCCTGGGGGGCTGACCTGTACTGACTACATCCATCGACTCCCTTTCCCCACTCCATTTTCAGTTGGGTTAAGCCACATGCAAGAGATGGGAGGGAGGCGAGCGAGGCACATTTTTTTCCCGTTCTCCGCCCTTGCAGCACCATGCTGTGTGGTCTCTGTCCTTCAGTCAGAGGTCACAGTGCCTGTCAGGGGCCCTCTCCACTCAGATCTCTCTGTCTCTGGGTTCAGTCCTCAAGTTAGTAAGGGAGCTCTGCTGTTATGAGCCCCACGGTATAGCGATACCCTTTGTAGCTTCTCTATTTACTTGCAAATAGTCCTCTTTTGAGTTTCTTGCCAGAACCCCAACTGATAAACATGTTGACCCAAAGTACTTCCAGGACATGACCAGAGATCCCACAAAAGCACCACTAGGCAACTCTACTACACTTCCCTAATAAATTCACTCTCTCACTCTCCCATGACTATTTCACACCTTTTCTCTCTCTCTCAAACTACCACCAACTCCTCCCCGGTTCTCACTTTGAACTTCCTTTCCTCTAGCCCATCACATGTACTTACTGACTTGTATCTGAACTCACATATTCTGCCTTCTCTGTTTCTACAGAAAAAACTCTAGGCTCCTATCTAAGACCAATCTCTACTTGTCCACATAAAGACACTGTTACCTCTCTCCCTTGTAATTATAAGGGAGATAGCAGACATCTCCCTTATATTACTATTCACTTTACTGGATTAGTCCTATCAGTATACAAACTGATATAATATCTTCCATCTTATAAACAGAACATTCCCTTCCATGATCTCACTCTAGCTCTTGTCTCCTTTCTCTACTCCTCTTAATAACCAAACTCCTCCAAAGAGTTGTTTAGATCAGTGACGTCCAATAGAAATACAATGTGAGCCACATACGTAATTTAAAACTTTTCAGTAGCTACATTAAAAAAGCAAATATAGGGGCCAGTCTGGTGGCACAGTGGTTAAGTCCACATGCTCCTCTTCGGCAGCCCTGGGTTTGCAGGTTCGGATCCCAGACACGGATCTATGCAACACTTAACAAGCCATGCTGTGGCAGGTGTCCCACATATAAAATAGAGGAAGATGGGCACAGATGTTAGCTCAGGGCCAATCTTCCTCAGTAAAAAGAGGAGGACTGGCAGCAGATGTGAGCTCAGGGCTAATCTTCCTCACCAAAAAAATAATAATAATAAAAGTAAATACACGTAAGTTAAGTTAATTTATCTAAAGTGTTATTTCAACCTGTAACCAATATAAAATTATTAATGAGATGCTTTACATTCTTTTTTGTACTGTATCTTCAAAATCTGGTATGTATTTTATACTTACAGCACAACTCAGTTCGGAGTAGTCATATGTGGCTATTGGGTACGTTACTGGACAATGCAGGTCTAGCCTCATTGTCTCTATTCTCACTTTTTTTCACCTTCTATTCTCTCTTGAACCCAAAGCAATGATGCTTGCATCCCAACCACTCTATAAAGTAGTTCTCGTCAAGGGTATCAATAGCGTCCACGTTACCAAATCCGATGGTCAGTTCTCAGTCTTCATCTTCTTCAGTCCCTGTCAGAATTTAAATCAGTTGACCATTTCCTCCTTGAAACACTTTGTACTCTTGACTTCCAGGACTCACACTCTTCTGGTTTTCCTTCTACATCAGTCCTTCTCAGTCTCTTTTGATGGTTCCTCTTCTTGTCAGCCTCTAACTCAGTCCTTGGACCTCTTTCCCATCTACATTCACCACAATCCTACCCTCAAGATAATCTCATCTGTCCCATGGCTTTAAACACACTAACGACTCTCAAATTCACATCTCCAGTCCTAAACTCCACATACATAATCAATATTCCACTTGGATATCCACCAGGTCTCTCAAACAATATATCTAGAACTCAATTCTTGATCCCCATCTCACTCCACCCCGTCTTTTCATTTCAGTAAATGGCATGACCATTTACACAGTTGCCCAGGTCAAAAACCTTTGTAGACATCCATGGTTCTTTCTTCCCCTCACACTCCAAAACCAACCCCGACCAAATCCCGTATTTTCTATCTCCAATATATACTCAGAATCTCACCAGTTCCAGTGCCGCCACCATGGGCCAGGCGGCTGTCACCTCCCACCCAGATTACTGTAGTAGTCTCCTGACTACCTGCTCCCATCCTTACTTCTCTGCTATCTATTTTCCTTTTAAAACATAGATTAAATTACATCACAGACACTCCAATGGCTCTTCATCACCCTTAGAACACAACTGAAAGTCCCGGTCATGACTTTCAAGGGCCTGCATAACATGGTTCCCAGCTACTCCTCTGACCTCACAGTGCTCACTTCCCTCCAAGGATACCGGCTCATTGCTATTCCCTGAACACATCAAACATGCTCCCACTATAGCAACTTCCTACTTGTTATTCCTTCTACTTTGAAAGCTCTTCCCCAGATCTCCACAAAACTTACTCCCTACTTTCACTAGGTTTTTCTTTGCTCAAACATCACTTCCTCAGAAAGGCCATCCTCTACCTCCCTATTTAATAGGGCACTCATAATTACACTCTGTCCTCTATTTCACTTGTACGCATCTCCAATACAATAAACCATGATCCATCGAAAGAGGAGAGAGTTCTGTTCCATCACACGTTTGAGCACAACACTGAGTAAAAAAGATACTAAATGTTTTGTAGAAGCATTATATGAATAAATAGTGGAATGCTCACTGGGGTATCTGTGACTTTCTCTGAAGTCCCAAAGTCCTGAAAATGAGGTGGAATTTCTGGAAACAAAGTGAAAACATCAACTTACCTGGGATGTGGCTTTACAAAGTCCAACAGCCATTCCTTCTTCCTTCTTCAATTTTCTCTTTCGGAGAACAAAGTCCTAAAAAGGGGGAGTTAAGAAAGACAAAATGGCAGACCAGCCCTATGTTGCTGATCTGAGACTCACAAAGATGGAACTACTGCCCCTTCATGGTCCCCACCACCTCCTTACTTGGCCAGCCCCAGCCCTTTCCAAGACCTGATTTTTCTCAGCTTTTTTGGCTAAAGCTGAAGTTAACCTCTCAAGTCCTGACTGATATTAAGGACACGTAGCCTGAACTCAACACAATCTAAAGTCCATCCTACTGCCAACAAGGCGATTTATGATCTGGCCCCTGGCTGTCCCTTAGACCTCATTTCCTACCCTTCTCCCCCTTGCTCACTCCTCCAAGCACAGATTTCCTTACAATTCCTCAAAGACTGTGTGCACTCCTTCTTCAAGGCTGTTGCCTTTGCTTTTCCTTCTGCCTGGACATGGCTCACGCGCTCTCTCCTCCTTCCTTTCTGTGCCCAGTTGTCACCACATCAGAGGGATTTTCTTGGAAATTCTATCTAAAGAGAATCTCCCTTCCAGTCCCTTTTTCCTTATGCTAATGTATTTTTCTTCTTAGCATTTAACACCATTGGATATGTTACTTTTTTTTCTGTTTATTGTTGTCTTCCGAGTAATAGTGTAAGATCTAACACAGCTAGGATTTGTTCGGTTCACTGGCGTATCTCTAGTGCTAGAATAATGCCAGAACCATTGTAGGTGCTCAAAAAGTATTTGATAAATGAATAAATAAATCTTACTGTGCCTCCTGTAATATAAATAGTGATGTTACATATGTTGTATACGTCATTACCTTATTTAATCTTCACAGAACTGCAAAGGTAGGTATTATTACCCTCATTTCACTGACAAATCAAATTGAGGTTCAAAACGCTAAAACAACTAACTCAAGTACTAAGAGTCAAACTGCAGTGTGACCCAAAAACTGGTCCTTTTTCAAGAGACCACAATGTCTGAATGGGAAATATTCAACATAACCTGAGGAATCAATGCCATATAATTCTTAGAGAAGCATCCTTAGAGATGGTAGATGCTACCTTTATTACTCCACAGAAATGCAGCCAGAGGCAAACACTGCCAAATTTTAACCAAACCAATAACAAACCGCACAGCCTGAAATATGTTCCTTGTCCTCTCAGAGCCAACATTTCTTCATTCTGAAAACAAGGATAGTTGTGTTTGATCTAGAATTTAGAATACCAGACCCCTTAATTCTAGACTACTCTGCACTAGCCAATTCAGTCTCTGAGAAAGTTACTTCCTTAGTGCAATGCAGCTTTAAAAGCCCCTGCAACCTGAGAGATCAGTGAAGTCTTTTTAGCATCTGGGGGCCCTAAGTAGCATTAGCGTAAAAGAAATGTTTCTTAAATTTCTGTTTTCAAAAAGCTGTGTATCCCTTGGGTAATATTTTCCAAGTTTGAGGTGAGCCAGCAGTCCCTGAAAGCAGGTGATATTAAACACTTGGGCCTTACATAGCCCCCAGGCGCAGGGTGCCTCGCTACTCCTTCACTCCTCGGCTAAGAACCTTGGGCAAGTTAATCCATCGCTCAGAACCTTTCTTTCCTCACTGTCAAGACTGCATGAGTCAACTCCTGGTATAGAGAAGTGCCACCCTTGGGCCACCTTAGATTCTACACACACATTCGGAGACGAAATGAGAACACTTTCCTTTGCAGACTGAGAAAGAACCAAAAATTTAGCTCACTTGGTACATCAGAAAAAGAGCCACGGATCAGCCTCTCTCATCGTCAAACATAGAAGAGTTTTGACAAGGACAAAGCTAAAATCTCAAACTCCACGGCCTAAGGAGAGGAAGACAGGCTTCCAGGTTGGGCTTCCCTCCCCAGAGGTGGCCAATTTGAGGCTGGTCTCACTCCAGTGTCTTCAGTCTGTGCCCTGTGACTCACGAGGGGACCAAAGGGAGACCCAGGTTAAGTTCCCACGTCCCCAGGGTTCCTAGTCCAAGACCAGGGACAATGCTCTCCAACACTCTCAGAACCCAGGGCTCCCATTTTTCATTCGTACAATCTGGGAAAGATCAGAGAGTTTACTAATTAAAAGCAAGGACTCAGGAGCCTAACTGCCCAGGTTCAAGACCCGGTTCTGCTTCTTAATAACTGTGTGAACTTGGGCAAGCAGTTTTCACCTTTCTGTGCCTCACAATCACACACTAGGTCTCACATACACATACAAATTCTCACCCAATCACACACATATACATGGTTACACAATCACACCCACAAAGTCACACACATACACAGCCGCATTAACACAAAGATAGAAGTGATGATACACAATCACTCCAACAGAGAGACAGTCACACACAATCTCAGCCACAGTGACATACGACACAAGGTCACACATCTTGTCACAATTACTCCTACAAAATTATACCTGCAAAGACAGGTGTTCATGGGCACACAATCACACCTGCTGTCACACACAGACAGTTATATCCACTGAGACAAGCGGTCAAACATAATCACACACACATTCACACAGCGACAGACGCACACACAATGTCACACCCGCAGTCTCTCACAAACCCATACACAATAACACAGTTATACCTGCAGAGACAGTCACACACAAACTCAGTTTCATACCGGAGACAGACGGTCACGGTCGCCTACAATCACACACACGGTGACACACAACATCACATTCTGTCACACCTGCAGTCTCTCACACAGTGATCCACGGTGACACAGCCTCCCCAGGGGCCCGTCTGGTCCCCATCCTCGTCCACGCAGCTCCACCCCAAGCCCGGCCCTGACCCCCTGCTCGCGCGCGCAGCCAGGCCCAACTCACCTCCCGGCGCCGCGGGCTCTGGAAACCCGCCCGGCGGCCCGAGCCCCGCGACGTCGCCTCCCAGAATCCCCCACGGGGCGGAGCGGGGCGGGGAGTGAGGCGCGAGGGACCCGGGGCTCGGCTGGGGAAACATCCAGCTGCGGGGACCCGGACTCGCTTTGCCTTCCGACTCTGCGAACTACCAGCCCCAGAACGCTTTGCGCCGGAGCCTTCTTTGCTGAACTACATTTCCCAGAGGGCCCAAGGCCCGCCGCTGCTTCGCGCCTGCGCCATAGGCGGCAGCCACCGTAGGTGTGGGTAGCGGGAGAGGTGTGTGCGACCCTGGGCGACCCAGGGCCCTCAGGTGACCTTGGGCGACTGTGTGTGAGGAAACGGTGAAGCTGCGCGCGTCCGTGACTGTGACTGAATGCTCAGGTGTGACGGTGTGTGTGTAACTGTCGCCGCACACTTTTGTGCTTGCGTATCACGGAGCAACGGGTTCTGTCAGTGCAGGAGTGTCTGTATCTTAAGTCACGCCCCTGGATTGTGGGTTGTTGTGTGACACATTGTGGGTCTGTAACACCGAGAATATGAGAGTGATTGTGAGTGTATGAGAGAGACTGTGGCTGACTTTGGACGTGACTGTTCCTGTAACTTCTTGTCCCAGTGACAGGCGGTGGAGCTTTGTTTGTTCCTGGGCTTGCCTTTATGGTTAGTACGTGGGAGAAGAGTCTGTGTGTGTCTTTGTGTGTTACTGTCTTCAGATCTAGCTGTTCTCCCACCCCCACCCCACCCCACCCCACCCCCACCCCCGGCCGTGGGCGGGGTCAGCGTTATCCTCTTTCATACAACCCTTCTCTAACTGCACCTAATGTGAGGCCGGGCACAGAAGGGAAATTAGATTCCATTTGTAGGAAGATGCTCATTTGCACCAAAGCCATTTATGATTTTGTAGCCAGTAGCTCTGGGGTTTGTCTTGTTGCTGTTTCCACCTTTTCGCTTTACAACCTTACTTAGGGCTCAGCTTTAAGAAAACTGCCCACAGAAAGGACAAGAACGTGAGCCTTCGAGTGATGTTAAGGAAAACCAGAGCTGGACAGTAGTTGAGGCAGTGAAAAAAATATGTTATTCAGGAACTATTGCGATAGAGGAAAAGAGACTTCAGTATGGAACTGGGCTCAGTTCCAAATACAGCAAGAACAAGTGGGGATTTATAGGCAAGGAGCAAGTTGAGGGGTGGGGAGGGTGGATGGAAGATTACTAAGAGGAGACAGCAAGGATGGGAGGGGATTTTGGCTGGACTGACCCACAGGATTCTTGCTGAGGGCAAGTCAGGGAGATCAGACATCACCTGGGTGGCTGAGGAATTTAATTAGATATTGAGAGTGATCAGATATCAAGAATTCTGTTTAAACTGACCTGATATAATAAAATTTATGTAATAAAATAATAATTTGGATGATAACTGTGGTTTGGTACTTGACAAATACATCAAACAGCTCTCCCCTGGACTTGATTATCATGCAGGTTGGAAATCATCTGGGATGTTTCATACTAAGGTGCTAGAAATTTAAGATCTTCCGTTCTTGACTGGCAAGATATACCTCCAGAGCAACTTTGTATGTGTAGGACTGCCTCTTCACATGTCAGTAATTGATCATAGGAAGACTCTTTGTCCTCTGTTTATTTTTCTTATCTCATACCGCCAAGTCCAACCCTGGTTTGACCCAGTCATCTCCAGTAGAATAGGGCAGTGGTCCTCGAAGTGTGCCAACTAAGTAAGTGGTTGCAGCGCTAAAACCAATTTTGGTAGGACTCTGTCTATCAGGGTCTAGTGAAGAAAGCAGAACTACACCGGGAATTTTAAACAGGAGATTTCATTATAGGAAATTGATTACACAGTGTTGAAGGACTGAAAGAGCAGGAAGGGGAGAGATTTATAACTTCGGGAAGCAGCTAACATCCTAGAGCTTGGAGAACAAAGGGGAAGAGATGGATTTGCTAGGACCTGAGAGCTCTGAAGAGGGCTCTCAGCCTGGCTGTTAACTGGATTTGATAGTCTGGTGCTGGGAAAGCAGAAAGAATCTGCAGGCAAACTATAGCCCTCCTCAGCTGCTAGGGAGAGTGAAAGAACTGGAAAATAGCAAGTGAGTTCCTTCTCCCTTTCTCCCTTCCAACCTCTCTTTAATGCCTCCATTGACAAACTATAACAGGAAGCCAGCTAGCAAGGGAGTCTGGGAAATGTCCTTGTCAGGGTCCCAGCCCCAGCATTGCAGAGTAGAGAAAGGCATGCTTGGAGCTGGAACAATGACAGGAAAAGAATCAGCACATGATCCTTCTTAAACTTGCTGGAAAATAATTTGGATAATTTTCCAAGTTTATTTTTTATCCCCAGAAACTCTTCTCAACCAGGTTACTACTTCCTTATAAAGAAATGTCGATGCAAATAATCCATACTCAATCTATAAATCAAAATTGAGGTGAGTTTATTATGAGCCAGACTTGAGGACTATAGCCAGGACCAAAGAAGTGGGGTGTACAGAGTGGTTATATGCCATCTTGGAACAAAGAGCATATGTCACATGTGACAGGAATATCTCTTTTACTACTGTCACCGGATGCTTAGCTGGCGCAGCAGATCAGGGGTCAGCAGGTCAGTGGTCGCAAGAGGAGCGCAGCAGATCAGAATTAATCCTTAGTTCCCTGGAAAAGAGGCTTATCCTTAAAGAAATGCCAGTATAGGGGGAAGCTACATCCCTATCTTTAAGGGCATTGTTCTTTTCTTTGGGACATTGTAAATGTTTAAAGTAGATGTACAACATATGCTCAATAGGCCACCTCAGGCCCTTTTGGAAAAACAAGGTCAGGCTGAATTAGTTTTAAGCCAAATGAGTTCCTCATATACTCCAGTATATACTATTTGTTTTCATTTATTTATCAAGAATCCTATTAAATGACAAAAAATGGTGCACATTTAGTAACAGTATCTTAATAACAAAGCAGTACACGTTCTGAAATAGATTATGTCTAGTTTAATACGTAGTTATTTGGATGAACTCATGTTTTTACCTATTTTGTTGTAATTTTTATAATAAATATACATTTTCCCAACTTTGTTATTAGGTAGTATAAATATTTCATAGTGAACTACTAATTGCCCCCATGACTTCACAGTTCTCAATATCCTAACAAGTATGAGAATGTATGTGAAAGTGTGATTTTTTTGGTAAACTATTATGTACATTAGTTATTTCTTTTTTTAAAAATTGAGGTATGATTGACATATTAGTTTCAGGTGTACAACATCATGACTCCATATTTGCATATATTGCAAAATGATCAGCACAATAAGTGTAGTTAATGTGGGGTGAAGAACTGCCCCACACCGTGGTCTGTGAATTTCAAATCCAGATAAATAAAAAACGCACTGCTAATTTCTGGGGAAGAGAATTTACATTTAATGGATAACTTCTAAGATCCAAGAACTCCGTAATTTCCTTGGTAAATGTTATCTCATTTGTTCTTTACAATATTACAAATAAATATTCTTATCCAATTCTATAGTTGGGACTCAAAGGTGTGACAGCTTGTAAAAGTTCAGGTGGCTGGTGTGGGACAGGAGCCAACCTTATTTATTTTTCTTCAGCATACACGTCTGTGAGGGTTCACCTTGATACATCCTTTACTAAGCTTGATCTTGATCGGAGCAGTGGTCTTTCAAATGCTTTGCTACATTCCCCTTGAAACAGTTTTGAAAAATAAGGTACTCTCTTTTACATATTTAAGTTGACACCTACAATATTTTCTTCATAAGTTTAAATAATGCAAAGATATAATTTCTAGCACGTTTTCAATACCATCATTCACTAAACATACACGAGCAAGCTCTTCTTTAACATTTAGAAATCTGGCACTGTAACTTATTTTGAAATCATTTCCCTTCCACTTTCATCACTGAGTTTTATCTTAATGTAACAACTGCTTATCCTTAAAAATCTTTTATTACCTCGTTTTACTTCTCTGCAACAAAAATGAAATTTTAATTTTTTCTCTGTGACCAAAAGACTCTAAGTGTTAAAAAGTTTTCTTCAAGATTCAGTTATTATTGTAATTATTAGTACTCAGTGATCAAAATAACAATATATTTAACATTTTTAATAATTATTAAACATGCAAAGGGCCACGATTTGGCCCTCCTTTGGCCAAGCCCTTTCCTTCCTGGTGAGAAGTCCATATGCAAAGAGACATGTCCGTCCAGAGCTCACAGCCTTTAGACCATGCTGTGGGCATGTGGGTCCCCAGAATTCCCCACTCAAGTGGTTTCAAGCCTGCTTCCCAAGATCGTACCTCTTGTGTGTCCGCAGCTCCTTCCCTTGATCTGTCCTCTGAACAGTGACTGTGTTGCCTCTGTGCACAAGGTGGCCAAGTGGAAGCTATTTTGGACAGAGCTTAGACAGGCAAGCTGGAGTGTCCATATGTGTCAACGTGAGGCCCCTTAAGGTGTGGGACAAAGATGGGAGTGGGGAAAGAAGGGGTCTGGCTGGGGACGTCCACCTGTACTGTTGACCCAGGAGTCTAAATGTCAGTGGCAGGTTTGCTTGTGTACAATCTATTTTGGAGCTTACTGGTCGTAAGATATGATGGTGGTTTGAATTAGGGTAGTAAATGATAAAGGCAATGAGAAATGTCAAATTGGGATACAATTTGAGTAGAACTAACAGGAGTGGCTGATGCTTGGATGTGAATATTGAAGGAAAGAAAGATATTAAATGTAATGCCTAAATTTTTGTCTTGAACATCTGGATGAATGGTGGTATCATTTACTAAGATAGAAAATAGTGAGTATGTAGCAGGTATATAGGATGGGGGTTGAGGGTGGTCATGTTAAGTATGAGATGCTTGTTGGATATCAAAGAGGTGATACCAAGTAGGCATTTGGATATACGTGGAGCTCAGTGGAAAGGTTGGTACTAGAGTAAGAATTTGGGAATTTCAATTAAGATGCTTTTAGCTGGAAATTAATAATGCCCAGCTGGAAGTAGCTTTTACAATAAAGGCATTTATTTCT
Organism: Equus quagga; assembly: GCF_021613505.1. Classification (NCBI taxonomy): domain Eukaryota; kingdom Metazoa; phylum Chordata; class Mammalia; order Perissodactyla; family Equidae; genus Equus; species Equus quagga. Next base: position 99,453,942 of record NC_060279.1, on the reverse strand, counting down.
CCACTTGGTAAGAAGTTCAGTTGGTTTAGCAGCTGAACAGTTATATCAAATGCATTTTATATCATTTATTTTCATAGTGGATACATTTTATCAACTGCAATTGGTTGGTTAATTGCAAAAGTTTGGTTTTAATGGGAAATCATGAAAAATGATACACACTAAAAACATTTAAGTTTTATCCAAAAATATTTAAATGCATACTCATTTACCTATATTTGGATGTATTACAAGGAATCTATATGAGTGTCTTCTTCTCTCAAGAGCCATCCAGCTTTTGTTTGACCTAAGTTTCATTGCTGCTTCTGCACGTTGGCTGAGAGAGCCTAATTCTTGCGGCATCTAATTACTGCTGGCTTTGGCATGTCAGCCCACAGCTGGACATCATTCTGAGGCCTTGAGTTCACATCCAGAAGAGGGAGGGATTTGGGAAGGGAAGGGAGTAAAAGTGATGGAGGGAGTTATACTTCTCTGAGTGTACTATTTTGTGTAGTTTTGACTTGTAGAAATGTTAGTGTTTCACATACTAAAAAAGTAGATAAATAAAATTAACAAGTGCATTAGTTTTCTATTGCTATGGAACAAATTACCACAAACCCATGTATTATCTCACTGTTTCTGTGGGTCAGGAATCTCGGCACGGCTTAGCTGAGTCCTCTGCTCAGGGTCTTACAAGGTTGAAATCAAGGTGTTAGCTGGGCTGTATTCTCATCTGGAGGCTTGACTAGGAAAGGATTAGCTCCCAAGCTACTTCAGGTAGTTGGCAGAAATCATTTCTTTGTGGCTATAGAATTCATGGCAGTTTGTTTCTTCAAAGCCAGCAATGAAGAGAGAAAATCTTTGCTGCCCAGAGTCTCTGACTTCAGGGAAGGTCTAGGCCCTATTTTAAAGGGCTCACCTGATTAGGTCAGACCCACCAAAGCTAATTTCTTTTTCCATTAACTCAAAGTCAACTGATTAGAAACCTTAATTACATTTGCAAAATCCCTTTACCTTTGCCATACAGTTTAATGTAAAAACAATAGTGATATCCCATAACCTTGGCCATATTCTGTTGGGGTAGGGGGTGAGGTTGAACTAGGGTTCCCGCACATGGTTTGTACTTCTCACCGGAGTTGAAGGAGGGAGCATCCAGGCTTTCTTATCAGCATGCCTAAATGTTGGGCCGAAGGGGAAGAGGGACTCATTAAGCTTAAAAGTTGTCAGCAGTTAAATACAGAAAATGGAGCAGTCTCTTTACTACAGGTAGACGTATACATCGATGAAACAGAAGTCAGAGTCCAGAAATAAATCTTTATATTTATAGTTAATTTATCTTCAACAAAGGTGCCAAGGCAATTCTTTGGGGGAAACGGTAGTCTTTTCAACAAATGGTGCTGGGACAATTGGATATCCATATGCAAAAGGATGGACTTAGACCCTTATTCACACACACATAAAACTCAATGTACATTAACTAAAAATGGATCATAGACTAAAATGAAAGAGTTAAAATAATAAAACGTTTAGAAGAAAATATATAGGACAATATCATTGAGATCTTGAGTTAGGCAATATTTCCCAGATGCTACACCAAAAGCACAGTCCACAAATGAAAAGTTGGGCATTACAAAATTAGAGACTTTTATGTGTCCAAAGACCCCACTAAAAAATGAAAAGACAAGCAACTCACAGGGAGAAAATATTTGCAAAACACATATCTGATAAAGGATTTATATCCAGAATTTATAAAGAACTCTTTCAACTCTTTCAATAAGAAGACCAACATCTCAATTTAAAAAATGGTCAATGGATATGAACAGATTTTCCCAAAGAATATATACCAATGGTTCTTAAATACACGAAAAGATACTCAATGTCATTAGTCACTAGGGAAATGCAAATTAAAACCACAGCAAGATACCATTTCCTACCCAAATGGTGGGTATGAAATGAGATAGAATAATAAATGAGACAGAAAATAACAAATGTTGGCAAGAATCTGGATAAATGAGAACCCTCATAGATGGGAATGTAAAATCACGAAGCCACTTTGGAAAACAGTTAAACGGTTATACATCAATAAACATAAAATTAACGTATAACCCATCAACTCCACTCCCAAGGAAATGAAAAGACATCCCCTACAAAGACTTGCACATGAATGTTGCCTGGGGCTCGGGATGGGAATGGGGATTAACTATAAATGGGCATGAAGGATTTTACTGGACTGATGAAAATGTTCTAAAATTGATTTACAGTGATGGTTGCATCATTTGTAAATTTAGTAAAAATCACTGAATTGTACACTTGAAATGGATGATTTTTACACTATGTAAAAGTATACAATAAAATCTCTTTGTCTCTGCATCCCCGTATTTGTGTCTCTCTTTACCCCATTGTTCTTCTTGGTCCCCTCACGGCTCTCACCCCTTTGTTCACTCTGTGTTCCTCTCTCAGCGTGTCCCTATGACTGTCCTTTTATCTCTGTCCCTCTATATCTCTGTCTTTATTCACTGTCTCCTTCTATTTCTGTCCCACTCTCCCTCTGTCACCTTCTATGTCTCTGTCTTCCTCCTTCTGTGTTCCCCCTGTTTACACCTCTCTCTGTCCCCTTCTCCCTCTCACTAGATCCCTGTTTCTCTGTTAGTCCCTCTGTGAATCCCTGGTTGTCCTCTGTCCCTTGCTCACTCTCTGTCCCTCTCCCTGGGTGTTTGCTTTTATGTCTTTGATGATGTGTGTGTCACTCATATAACCTCTTGTCTTGCCCTCTTTATATCGTTTTTTTCCCTCCCTGCTTCTCTGCCTCATTTCTCAGTATTAACTGAGGCCTGTTAAGTCCTCTGTGATGTCAACTAAAACTTGTTTCAACAAAATGTCTTCAATTCTGCCTTAAGAAAAGTTTCAGTCTTAATTTATATTAATGAAGAATTTGAGGGGCCAGCTTCGTGGCCCAGTAGTTAAGTTCGGTGCACTCCACTTCGGCGGCCCAGGTTCGGTTCCCCAGGCACAGATCTAGACCATTTTTCAGCAGCCATGCTGTGGCGGCAACCCACAGACAAAATAGAGGAAGATTGACACTGTAGGTGTTAGCTCGGGGTGACTCTTCCTCAAGAAAAAAAAAAGAATTTGATTTGGAGGGGCTATTCTTCCTCAAAAAATTACATATTTAACATTGTCTTAATTATTGTATTCCAAGCTCTATGATGGCTGAAGTTGTATTATTTAAGAAAATATCCAAAGCACTCTATAAACCTGACTTTCTGATACTTACTTATATTGTAAGTTTCACCTCGCCTAAATCAAGGAAAATAAAATCCTATGCAATAACTCAATGTTACCAATGATGAGTGAGGACACAAAGTATCAGAGAGCTCACTTGGGATGCTATGCTGTTTTATCTGTTCAGCTATCTATCCCAATAAGGTAGGAAGGGCAAGGGGAACTGGGTAGGAAAAATTCAGCCATTAATTGCAAAAGAGCAATGCAATGGATAAAGGATAATATTTTAAACAGATTATGTGGGAACAACTGGATAGTCAAATGAAAGGAAAATATTCAACCCCTACATCACACCACTCACAAAAATTAATTTGAGATACTTAACATATCCAGAAGAGTGGAGTCACTTGACAGAACTTTGTAAGCAAATGAAAACGTATGGCTTTCATTTATATGAGTATATACATACTAGACACAACATTACAAGAGTTTTTAGGATCTCTCTGGTTTAAATTAAATTCCACAATTCTGCCATTTAGTTTGCTGCTTTTTTTTTCTTTAAAGATTGGCACCTGAGCTAACATCTGTTGCCAACCTTCTTTTCTTTTTCTTCTTATTCTCCCAGAAGCCCCCCAGTACATAGTTGTATATTCTAGTTGTAGGTCCTTCTGGTTGTGCTATGTGGGACGCCACCTCAGCATGGCCTGATGAGTGGTGCCATGTCCGTGCCCAGGATCCAAACTGACAAAACCCTGGGCTGCCAAAGTGGAGTGTGTGAGCTTAAACACTTGGCCTTGGGGCGGGCTCCTAGTATACTTCTTCTGATCCAGACTTGTTTTCTCTAAAAGTTCTAAGACTGAGTGTAAATATTCAGTATCATTGGATCACAAAATACCATATCCATCCAGAGAGAAGAGTGATCATGTTATTTACCTATGCCATCACAGTCTACTTTTATTTCTTCCACACATTTGCTTTATATTCCTAAACCCCTTTATACTCTAGAATCATCAAGCTCTCAAGGCCTGGCATATTTTTTTCATCATTCTTTTGGTTTGTAATATTTAATCTCACAGTTCTACAGTCTTTCTTGTTCTGACAATTTCATTTAAGAAGATTGATGCAATAACTCATTCAGATTAATCTTATTCAAGTTTAGAGGTCCAATCTTGAAATAATTAATTGACTTACATTTGTACCATGTGTTGTGCTTAAATATTCAATGCACTTAAACTTCCAAAGAGGTGGATGAAGATTAATTTCATGAGGATGGGTAGAGGGAATAAAATGAAAGAAACATAGGATGTACACTGATTGGATGTAAGGTGTGAAGGAAAGGCATGAGTCAGTGGGGTTTCCCATGTGTCTTCCCACACAATCAGGTGGATAATGATGCCAGTTGAGATAACCCCGGAGAATGATTAGATTAAGGAGAGAAGATTTGTTCCGTCTTGGACTTGTTGAGTTTGAGATCTCAAGTATGCAGTGAGATATATAGGTCTGAAATTCAGGAGGGAGGCCTGAATTGGAAATATAGGTTATATTAGCAATTCTAATTCTTATTGATAATAGAATATGTGGAGGGATTATATTTTGCTATATGAACACATACTTTTTTCCTCCAAATTCCTTTTTACCCTGTAATCCACCCCCATTCAGGCAAAAAGACTCGATCACAAGTCATTTGTTGCGTCAAGAGGACTGGTATCACTTAACTAAAGAAGTGAGTTTTGGATAATTCCTCACTTAATTAACAAGGCCATTTTATCACTGACCCAGCCTCTGATGAGCTTTATCAATAAATCTATTTTTTGTGTGTATCTTCCTTGCTTTGTTATGTGTCCTTAAATTTTAACAATTTGCTTCTGAATTTCATTTTCTCTAAAGTACAAATTTTCTACAACTTTGTTAATATTAAAGGCTCAAAACATCCTTTGATATGCATTAAGATTTGACAACTGACTGAATAACCTGTTGCAGTTGGTCCACTGTAAGGTTTCCTTGCCATGTGAGTTAACTGTTGTTCAATGAACTTTTAGTATTTTCAAAATGCTATTACATACTTATTAGGTTTGGAAGTTTTCTCCCAAAAATCCAAGAATCTTTTGATTGTTTATTTGGTTTAATTTTTATTTAACAGCTATACCACAATCATTGGTTTAGTAAAGTTTCTCTTTAGTATGATTGTTTTTCAAATGAGAATTAGGAATTGCGTACTTGCTAAGGAACCTCCTGTATTTATTCCATTTTAAAATTTTCTTTTCAATATGAATTCTAGGATATTGAGTAAGGCTTGGACTATCTAAAATAGCTGTTCCTCTTACAATATATTTGTAAGGTTTACTTCTGGTATGATTTTCCCATGTTTGTTATATCATCAGTATTGCTGAAAGGCTATGAAAATTTCATCACATATTTCATGTTTCCTATGATATGAATGCTTCATTTTAAATCAGGCCTAATGATTGGCTAAAAGCTTTCTTAAATTCATTACATTTGTAAAGCATCTGTTTTAATATAATGTTTATGTTTATAAAGTATATGTTAGACAATTTTTAATATTCTTTATATACAGAAATACAAAGGATCATAAGAGACTACTGTCAACAATTACATGGCAACAAATTGGACAACCTAGAAGAAATGAATGAATTCTTAGAAATGTACAACTACCAACACTGAATTGTGAAGAAATAGAATATCTGAACAGACCAATAATGACTAAGGAGATTGAGGCAGTAACCAAAAACCTCCCATCACGGAAAAGCCCAGGACCAGATGGTTTCAGTGGTGAATTCTACCAAATATTTGAAGAATTAACACCAATCCTTTTCAAACTATTCCAAAACACTGAAGAGACAGGGAACACTTCCAAACTCATTTTACAAGCCCAGCATTAATCTGACACCAAAGCCAGATAAAGACATTACAAGAAAAGAAAACTATAGACCAATATCCCTGATGAATATAGATGCAAAAATTCTTAGAAACATATTAGCAAAGTAAATTCAACAACTCATTAAAAGGATTATACACCATGACCAAGTGGGATTTATTCCTGAGATGGAAAGATGGTTCAAGATATGCAAATAAAGACATATGATACACCACATTAATAGAATGAAAGATAAAAATCATATTGTCATCTCAATAGACACAGAAAAAGCATTTGGCAAAATACAACATCCTTCCATGATAAAAACTCTCAACAGATTGGGTATAGGAAGAACATACCTCAACATAATAAAGGCCATTTATGACAAACTCTCAACTCAATGGTGAAAGATTGAAAGCTTTTCTTCTAAGATCAGGAACAAGACAAGGGTGCCCACTCTCACCACTCTTATTCAACACAGTACTGGAAGTCCTAACTAGAGCAATTAGGCAAGACAAAGAAATAAAAGGGATACAAACCAGAAAGAAAGAAGTAAAATTGTCATTATTTATAGATTATATAACTTTATATATAGAAAATCTTAAAGATTCAACCAAAAAACTGTTTTAACTAATCAATGAATTCAATAAAGTTGCAGGATATAAAATCAACATACAGAAATTCATGGCATTTCTATACACTAACAAAGAAACATCTGAAAAAGAAATTAAGAAAACTATCCCATTCACAATAGCATCAAAAACAATTAAAATACTTAAGAATAAATTTCCAAGGAAGTGAAAGATCTGTACACAAAAACTACAAGGCTTTGATGAAAGAAATTGAAGACACAAACTAATGGAAAGGTATCCTATGTTCAAGGATCAGAAGATTAATATACTTAAGATGTCCCCACTACCCAAAGCCATCTATAGATTCAATGCAATCTCTATCAAAATTCCAATGGTATTTTTCAGAGAAATAGAAAAAACAATGTTAAAATGTGTATAGAACTACAAAAGACTCAGATTGGCCAAAGCAATCCTGAGAAAGAAGAATAAAGCCAGAAGCATCATACCTCCTGATTTCAAACTATACTACAAAGCTATAATAATTAAAAGAGTATGGTACTGGCATAAAAATAGACACACAGACCAATGGAACAGAATCAAGAGCCCAGAAATAAACCCCACATATATGGTCAACTATATTTGGCGAGGGAGTCAAGAACACTCAATGGGAAGAGGATAGCTCTTCAACAAATGGTTGTTAGGAAAATTGGAGAAACATATGCAGAAAAATGAAATTGGACCCCTGTCTTACACCACTCACAGAAATTAACTCAAAATGGATCAAAGACTTAAACATAAGACCTGAAGCCATAAAACTCCTAGAAGAAAACATAGGGAAGAAGCTCCTTGACATTGGCAAAGAATTTTTGGATATGACACCAAAAGCATAAGCAACAAAAGGAAAAATCAACAACTTAGACTACATCAAACTAAACAGCTTCTGCACAGCAAAAACAAACAAACAAGCAAACTAAACAGCTTCTGCACAGCAAAAACAAACAAACAAGCAAACGCAATCAATAAAATGAAAAGGCAACCTATGGAATGGGAGAATACATTTGCAAACCATATATTGGATAAAGGGTTAGGATCCAAAATAAAGAGCTCATACAACTCAATAACAAAAAAAAAATCTGATTTTAAAATGGGTAGAGGAACATTTTTCCACTTTGGACATTTTCCAAAGAAGGTATACAAAGGACCAAAGGGTGCATGAAAAACATGCTTAACATCACTAATCATCAGGGAAATGAAAATCAAAACCACAATGAGATATCACCTCAATGGATATCATTAGAAGACAAATGATAACAAGGCAAGGATGTTGAGAAAAGGGAACTCTTGTGCCCTGTTAGTGGGACTGTACTTTGGTTTAGTCACTATGGAAAACAGTATGGAGGTTCCTAAAAATTAAAAAATAGAACTACCATATGGTCCACCAATCCCACTTCTGGGTGTATATCCAAAGGAAATGAAAACAAGAATTTTAAGAGATATATGCACTCTCATGTTTATTGCAGCATTATTCACAACAGCCAAGATATGGAAACAACCTGTGTCCATCAATAGATGAATGGATAAAGAAGATGTGAGATATAGACATACATATATATGGAGGATATCCACTTGCAACAACATGGATGACTCTTGAAGGCATCATTCTAAGTGAGATAAGTCAGACTGAGAAAGACAAATACAGCCACGCCTTGTTTTATTGTGCTTTGTAGATATTGTGCTTTTCACAAGACCCTCCACCAGCAAAAAGATTACAACTCGCTGAAGGCTCAGGTGATGGTTAGCATTTTTCAGCAATAAAGCATTTTTTAATTAAGGTATGTACATTGTTCTTTTAGACATAATGCTATTGCACACTTAACAGAATACAGTATAGTGTAAACAAAAGTTTTATATGCACTGGGAAACCAAAAAATTCATGTGACTCGCTTTATTGCGATATTTTCTTTATTGTAGCGGTCTGGAACCAAACGCACAATATTTCCGAGGTATGCCTGTACAGCATGATATCACTTATATGTGGAATCTACAGAAGCTGAGCTCATAGAAACAGACTAGAATGGTGGTTACTGGGGGCTGGGGGAACCGGGGAGATGTTGTTTAAGGGTACAAACTTGCAACTAGTAGATAAGGAAGTCCTGGAGATCTAATGTGCAGCATAGAGACTACAGTCAACAATACTGTATTATATACACGAAAGCTGCTAAGAGACTAGATCTTAACTGTTCTCGCCACAAAAAAGAAAGGATAATTATGTGCTGTATTAGAGGTGTTAACGCTATGGTGGTAATCGTACTGCAATAAATAAATGTATCAAATTAACACATTGTACACCTTAAACTCACACAGTGTTATATGTCAATTATATCTCAATAAAAAAATTAAAAATCATAGAGATTATTTTGCACATCTCTATGCAAATAAATGTGAAAATAGGGTAAAATGGATATCTTTTAAAGGAAAGTAGTATATCAAATTGAACCCAGTTAAGTTAAAAAGTTTAAGAAAATCAATTTCCACAGATGAAACATAAGAAATTATCAAGGAACTTTCCCTCCAAAATACACGAGACCCAGATGTTTTCACCAGGGAATTATACTAAACATTCAGAGAACAGATAGTCTCAGTGCTATATAAATTCTTTCAAAAAAAATTAAAGACAATCTTCCAAATTCTTTTTATGAAGCCAATACAATATTGATATCCAAACCAATAATGATTGCACGCACAAAAATAAAATTACCTATGAATAAAAACCTAAATAAGATACTAGCATCCATATGTCAACACCACATTAAGAAAATAATGCACCACGACCACGTAAGGTTTATACATGAAATGCTAGGATGGCTAAACATTTTTAAATTTATTAATATAATTCACAATAAGTTAAGGGAGAAAAATCAAATCATTATCTGAACAGATGTTGAAAAACCCATCAACACAGTTCAACACAATCTATAATGAGAACCTTGAGAAAGCAGAAATAGATACTTCACCAACATGATAGAATATACACACATCAGTTCATAAGCCACCATCATAGTAACAGGAAAACACAAGAGGCAATCCCATTAAGGTCAGGAACCAGGCAAAGACGCCTCCTACCTGCATTACTACTTAACATTGTCCTGGAGGTCCTGGCCAATGAGACAAGAGGAAAACAGTCAGTGGGAAAATAACTGGAAGTAACGTGATTCCTATCTGTAGATGCACATGTAGATGACAAGGGAGCTGGATAGTTTCCTACGGGCGCTGCAACAATTACCATAAACTTAATGGTTTAAAGCAACACAAATTTATTCTCTCATAATTCTGGAGGTCAGAAGTTTGAAATCAGTTTCACTGGCATAAAGTCAAGGTGATGGCAGAGCTGATTCCTTTTGGAGACTCTAGAAGAGAATGCATTTCATTGCCTTTCTAGCGTCTGGAGGCTGCCTACGTTCCTTGGTTCACGACCACTTGGGCACAGTACTCCAACCTCCTGCTTCATTCATCGCATCTCTTGCTTCTGAAGTCAAATATATCTCTGCTTCCCTCTTATAAATATATTTGTGATTTCATTTAGGACCCATCTGGATAATCCAGGATAATCTGCAAAGTCCCTTTTGCCACATAAGGTAGCATTCACAGATTCTGGAAATTAGGATGTGAATAATTTCAGGGGCCATTCCCTAGCCTACAACAGTAACATACTTTACAAATCTCTCACTGAAGAGTTTCAGTGATAAAACTAATGCAAACAGTAAAAGAAGTCAGGAAGGTAGCAGGATATAAAAGTAATACACAAAAACCAACAGCATTCATATACACAAATAATAACCATTTAGAAGATATAATGAAAAATAATATGCACTTATTATTACAATAAAAAGATAAAATCCTTCAGAATAAACCTAAGAAATGTTCCAAACATACATGTAGAAAACCATGACACACTCCCAATGAAAATAAAAGTAGAATTGAATAAAAGGAAAGATATTCCTTCTTTTTGATTAAGACATCTCAACACCACAGGATATCAGTTCTCCCTAAATTTATAAATTTAATGCAACCCCAATAAAGGTACTGAACTTTATTATGAAGCTAGAAAATTTGACAGTAAAATTCATATGGAAACATAAACATGTAAGAATAGCCAAGACAACACTAAAAAGGGATATGATGAGAAAATAGCCCTCTTAGACATTAAAACATCTGTCAAAGCCTCTATAATTAAAACAGTGTGGTACTGGTGCATGAAGAGACAGACCATTGGAAAAGAAACCCCTCAAATAGACGCAACACATGTAAATAAAGGTGAAATCTTAAATCAGTGAGGCAAAGACAGTGTTTTAAAGAAATGGTGTTGGAAGAAATGGATGGCTGTTTGGAAAAAAAAGATAAAATTAGATTCATTACACCATACATAAAAATAAAATACAAGTAGATTTAAGGAAAAATGAAATTGTACAAGTACTAAATAAGAGTGAATTCCTCAATAACCTGCGTGTGGCAAAAGGCTCTTTAATTATGATTCAAAATCCATATGCATGTCACAGGAATATCAAAGCCTGCTTGAAAAGACTCCCACTGGCAAAATTTGAGACAATTTGATTATCAAAATAATTAGAGAAGTTATATATATACCACTGAAAACAAACGAACAAATAAGTCCATACTGAAAATGAATGAATGAGAAAAAAGGACTCTTGCCTCTTGCTTAGAGTAGAATCTCTAGAACTGAATAGCAAATGTGGAAAGAGTCCACGTAGTTGGAAAATTAGCCTTTTGACACCATCAGAGTAAAGACTGAGTCAGGACAAAATAATCAATGGATGCTAAATCTAGGGGGGAAATTTACAAGAACCAGAGTATTTGCATGGCCTTAAAGTGTCTTCCCACAGATTGCTTGTCAATTGTAAGAGGGAGAAAAAAAGTAACCACTTTGTAGAGAAATCAGACAATACTCTGGGTGATCAAAATTAATATCACCAAGAAGGGGTAGATGGACATCCTGTGCCTCTGGAAGTGATGCCTAAAATACCCAGTATTACTCATGGAGCATTTCCAACGGGGAATGCAGAACTTGAATCTAATCATGAAGAAACATCAGACTAATCCAAAATAAAGAATATTCTACTCAAAAGGAGAATAAATTCCTCAAAAATGTTAATTTCCTAAAAGGCCAGGAAAGAGTGACAAAATGTTCCAAATTAAAGGAGACTAAAGTGCCATAATTAAATGCAGTAACTGCCACTAGAGTTGACACTGTACTAAAGGGGAAAAAGCCATAAAGAACATTTTGGATCAACTGATAAAATTCGGTTACAGACAATAGAGTGGATAAAACACTATTATTTAAATCAATTAAAATTGAAAACTTGGGGCTCGCCACATGGCCTAGCAGTTAAGTTCGCCGTGCTCCACTTCAGCAGCCTGGGTTTGGTTCCTGGGCATGGACCTATACCACTTGTTGGTGGCCATGCTGTGGCAGTGACCTACATACAAAATAGAGGAAGATTGGCATAGGTGTTAGCTTGGGGCAAATCTTCCTCAGCAAAAAAAAAACAATAGATAGATAACTGTACTGTGGGTACATAAGAGAAAATCCTTATTATAAATACACATTAAATTATTTAGTGATAAAGGGCCATAATGTATGCAACCTTTTCATAACTGGTTCAGAAAACATATGTATATATTTACATAAAAAGAGCAAATTAAAATAAAATAAAGAGGGCAAAAATCTTGATAATAGGTATATCTGGGTAAAGGATATATAGGTGTTATTTGTGCTATTCTTATTGGTAATTTTTGTGAAGTTTTGATGTTATTTGCAAAGAAAATATTAAAAAACAAATGTATGAAATATTTAGAAAACAAAAAAGGGAAAGGATAATAAATATATATTAAAACACATTACCAAAAACAAGAATTAAATCATCTTCAGTGTACAATAAAAACATAAAAAAATATAGGGACATTATCTAAACAGTTACATTTATATTCAAGAAATATAGACTTCTTATCATAAACATAAATATAAAGCATGACAGAAATCAGCTATGTCATGAGAAAAATTAAATATAAGGTAAAATTAAATTTAGATTTTCACTTCACTTCTTTAAAAAATGACTCTGTATATAGCAATATTTCAATAAGTTTGAATAAATGGACACATATGTATATTTAAGACCTTGGGTAAAGGGGCTATTCAAAATGTTATATATTTACATAAACATAATACTAATCTAATATCTATAACATATACGGTGACATTGTAAAATACAGATTTGCTAAAAATTTTTAAATATGAACTATATAGTGATTTTAATTTAAAAAACACATAAAACCTCAACAAAGCAATAAATGATGTTGACCAAAGGTGAAATGAATTTAGGCAATATAGGTATGTATGTATTCATAGGCAGACATATATTTAAATGGACATAATATAACTGGTTTTCCACTCAGCAATACCTGAGGACACATTCCAATGGAAATTGATTGTAGATCAGTATCATCATATTTAATGGATACAGCATTGCATCACAGAAATTTGCCTTAATTTATAGATTTTATAAATGTGCTTTGGACAAAAACACTGTGCATTTATCCTTGTTATACCTTTATGCATGATGACGGTTTGCCTAAGAGAACTTGATAGAAATGAGATTGCCAGCTGAAAGAAATGCCCACTAAAATTAATTTTGTGCATGCGTATAAAAGTCACACATATACCCATTGTCCCCAAAACAACGAAAAATTTAAATTTACCAACAGCCACAAGTTTTTCACCACAGTCATATAAAAGTGCTTTCAGCCTATTCCCTATGTCAGCAATCTGTGACATTGCTGATCGCTCCTTTATTCCAGAGAGCAGAAAATGATTTCATAAACCTACATATCATGCTCTTTCTCCTATTTTCTTGCTCTATCTGCTAAACTGAGACAGTCATATCATCTTCACCATTTTTCTTTTGTGATCACATGCACTGTATCAACTCTACTGATCACTCTATATGTGCCAGGGTAATAATACAACATATTAACCAGTATCTTATCTTCACCATTTCCTCTTAATGAGCCTTTGCCTCTTGGACAAAATGCGTGGGTCTCACAGCACCTCAAGGGAGTATGCTTACAGAAGAAACAGTGGAACAAAATTCAAAAAGCTCAACCTTGGACTGACAAATGCAACTTCCAGCTGCTGCATCCTGAGGCATTGAGAGAACGGGTTATGTGGCACAGCCAGTTTTTCCTGCTCACTCTTGACTAAATGAAGCTGCACACTTGATGAATGAATAGAAATCTGAGAGCAAAGCATGGGGGTTAAACCCACACACCTATAACCATCAAGGTGAGCACTGTCAGTCAATAATGAAACACTCACATAGTGTTCAGGGTTTAAACAGGAGAGGTTCTCTTTTCCAGGTATGGATAATGGCGTTCCTAGAATCTCCCCAACTCATAAAGTGAGCAAATCAGGGAAGAGATGGCTGTGGGCATGTCTAGACAGGGAAGGCCTGACATTATAGGTCTGCAGAGACCTTAGACGCATTAGGCCAGAAGCCAATTGTTCTCATGCTCCTGATGACGTCTGAGAAGAGCAGTGGAAATGGAACTGAGAGAAGCCCTACATGTCGAATGAGGGAGACAGCTGTGATTTTTGAAGACTGAGGACTGAGGATCAGATGGACCCTGTACAAGTCATTAGAGGGCAATGTGAATGGATTATATCAAAATAAGAGACCACTAAAAACAACCACATGGTATTACATTTTATGAGCTCAATCTAGGTAAATTCAAAACCCTAACTGTGTGGGGGAGTGGTGAGAACACCCTGAATTGACTGAAGAAACTCTGAATTTCTTAGGTTTATCCAGATGTGATGGAGATTCAGTTTCTGTCACCTGACAAACTGAGGACTCAAAAAACCGAATGCATTATTTAAGCGAATTCTCATTTGCTGAAACTGAGACACTGAGAGGTATTAGTGAAACAGGTAACGTAAATAACACTGAAGTATAAAAATTCACCTCTTCCACTACATATCTTTCTGTAGAGCATTCATCGTTTCTTTAGTTTTTTAAATTTAGCTACTGGAATAGTGGACAATAATGCCTTTATGAGACACCAAAAATAGAGACATTGCTTTACATAAAGAGGTTACCTGAAAAGGAATATGAAGACTGTCCCTTGGAGATAAGAACCACCCAGGAGAAGAATTACTCCAAAGATGTTAACAGCGAGATTCCTTTAGATGGTCATAACATAAGCTGATGTTTCATTTCATGTCTATCACATCTGAGATGTTAATAAACAAACTAAAGGTGAACCTCCTCTCTGATCGGCCGATGTGTTACTCCTGATGGTTTTCACCTGCCTTGCTCCTTTTCACTTACCTGAGCTTGTGGCTCGTGTCACCATTCTCTCTTCCATCCATGGCTCTTTCCCATTCTCAAGTAAGAAGATTATAGATGGCTTAGGCCTTCTGCTTCCTGCTTGTGAGAAGAAAAAGAACTTGTCAATGCTGTGAACTTCCCAGAACTGGGAAGCGATGCTTTGGTAATCCAGGAGGAGGAGAATTATAGCTACTCTGGAACCAACTCGATCAGAATGCAGATTCCAGGGACACAGGTCCAAGGTTCTCAGAGGCAATCACCATGGGACAGATCTTCGAAGTCAGAATTTTTACCACTCTTAAGGAGGTTTAATATAAACAGAAGTTTTAAAACCAACGGCCACAGAAGGATATGCAGATCATCCAAAGAATGGGTAAGATCAAAGTCCCAGCATTCCGAACATTATGAAACAGGCCACGTGAACCTGCCCATTTCTAATTCCACGGAGCACCTAAAGCTGCAGAGAATAGGAAACAGACATACTGGCAAGCCAGTCATAATTTCCCCCAGAGTCATAATGTAGCACCCAAAGGAATATGGAAATCTTGAGTTTAGGAAGAATGATGTCCTTACACCATGAAACCAGGTTGTTGCCGTTCTCCACCCTCACACTCCTGTACAATCTCTCTGAGCAGGGTCCAGACACGCCCACTCCTCCCAAGAGAAGGTGATGGAAACATTCCTGAAAGTCACCAACCCCTGAAGTGAGAAACCTTTTATGAGCAGGACTGTGCATGCCACTATTATTACAGGGAAAACTTTTTATTAAGAGCATTCATAAAAAGTCCTAGTTTAAGGATTGGCTATATTAGTGTTTATGGTTTTTAACTGCTCCAAGAAAGGTAATTTTGAGCGTCTACAATAATCCTAGTTTTTTAAACTCTCCCTTAACTGCTTTGGATTTTACTATATTTTAAAGAACAAAGAGTTTTTACACACAGGAAAAACAGTAAACAGCAAACAAAACAAAGATTTAAAAACCAAAGTCTATGTTAAGTACGGTGAGTACTTTAAAATCCTTACAAATAAGAAATGAAGGTGGCCTATAGCACAGACCTGCATGCAGTCTTCCATAAATTCCAGGGGCAAATCCCAGCATTCCTCAAAGAGACAACGAGCAAGGAAGAGCTTAAGCTGTTCGCCACAAGACAAAAGGCCAAGCAGGCAATGGTAGAGAAAGAACTTTAATAAGCGATAAGCTACCATATTGGAAGATGGTGGACTGTCATCCTGAAAAAAAACATTTTAGGGGGCTGGCCCCGTGTCTGAGTGGTTAAGTTCGCCCGCTCTGCTTCAGCAGCCCAGGGTTTCGCCAGTTTGAATCCTGGGCATGGACATGGCACCGCTCATCAAGCCATGCTGAGGTGGTGTCCCACATGCCACAACTAGGACCCACAACTAAAAATACACTAAAAATAGTGGGGGGCTTTGGCAGAAAATAAAATCTTTGAAAAAAATAACAACCCATCTTAAAGGGAACTGATTTGGAAGTGACTTATATAATGCAGATGGGGTTGGGGAGGGGCTCAGAAACGTCAGGTGATGGATGACCCCAAAACATTGGGCCCCTCTCCATAGCAGATCTGCTGAATGCAACATTCCTGTGGAATCTAAGAAAACCTCAGTTACCTCCTTATCTGGGACAGAACGAACAGTTTGGGAAGAGGACATAAATTTTCTGCTAGCAAGCTATTCTTTCCACTGGTTACAGATTAACGTGCCTACGTGCAGTTCTAAGCGTTTTTCCAAAGCACATTGTGAGAATAAGACAGGGAGGGGGAGCATGTAGCCAGTCCCCTGCGCAGGGGTGACTGTCCCTCATATTTCTTCATGAGCCACAGGTGCAAATCCAGGGTTGGGCGTCCTATATGTTGCATGCGGTGGATCTTTGGTCTGTGATGTGTCAACTTACAATGGGTCATTGTAGCTGCTCAGTGCTCCTGCGCGATGCTTAGGCAGGCGGGGAGCTGTCAGCAAGCTACTTTCTTCATCAGCGGTCCTCATGTTGTTCTGCAAGACAAACTCAGAAACTTTGGTTACTTGGTTTCCCACATCAACCTTGTGGATACAGGCTCAGTTTCATCCTAATCCAAGGAAATTTCAACTCCACCTAACTAAAACTAAATTCTTGCTCTTATCCCTCCCAAAACGTATACTCCAAAATATTCCTTCTCTAAGTAAATGACAACTCCACCTCCCATTTCCTCAGGCTGCAATCTTTGGAATCCACCCTGGATTTGCCTTTTCTCACATTCCACAATTAATTTTTCAGGAAAACTTTGGCTCCTACCTTAAAAATATATCCAGAATCCTGACACTTCTCCCACTTTTACTAACAATAATTAATCACTTTTTTGATTATTGCAATAACCTTCTAATTTTATACTTACAACTTTGCCCACAGATTTTAACAGACAAGCCAAAGTGATATTTTTTCAATATAAGCCAATCATGTCACTCGTCTGTTTCAAGGTAGCTCATGGCTTCCCCTATCACTCAGAGAAGAAAAATCCCCGCCATTAGAGTTGCCTACCAGTTTCTACAATCTTGGCCTGATGTTAGCTCTAGGACCTCAGCTCCAACTCTCTTCTTTGCATCTTCAACTTAAGCCACAGAGGCCTCCTCCCTCCTTGGGAGTCCTGTCACAGTCAGACAAAAGTTCCTTTCGGAGCATCTGAAATCACTCTCTTCTCTACCTGGCATAGTTCCCCATCTCTACAAAGCTTCCTTTCTCCCTCTCCTCCTTCCTGTCTTTCACAAAGGCCATATTTACTGACACCCCTATTGAAACTGCATTTCTCTACCAGATTC
The DNA here is from genome assembly GCF_021613505.1 of Equus quagga. Taxonomy (NCBI): domain Eukaryota; kingdom Metazoa; phylum Chordata; class Mammalia; order Perissodactyla; family Equidae; genus Equus; species Equus quagga. The sequence goes on along the minus strand of NC_060279.1, from coordinate 99,436,084 downwards.
TATGTCCGTCCCTTGCTTGAATTTTTCTCCATAGGTTGTACCAACATATGACATATCATATATTTTATTTCTCTCTGTGTTACCTATTTTTCTACTAGAATGTAGACTATAACGAATGCAGGCTTTTTTTTGTGACCCATCCTGAGACTTAGACAAGCGTCTGTCCCCAGTGATGACCAGTATTGTCGGCAGAAAAAAATAAATGGATAAAAGGGTGACAAAGATTTCTCACTCTAATACTTAAATAAACTAAGAGCTTACTATATGCCAGGTTCCATTTTAAGGTTTTTGCTTTTATAGAATTTAGAAGTTAAGAAAATATTAGAAGTAGATAACAGTAATAGTCATTTTATAGATGAGAAAATAGCACTGGGAGGTTAGTAACGTGAATTAATCACACAGCTGGGGGAGGTCAGAATGAGAAGTGGACACCAACATTTATCATGAAGAAAATTTGGATACCATTGAAAAGATGTTCAGGGGGCTGGCCCCGTGGCCGAGTGGTTAAGTTCACATGCTCCGCTGCAGGCGGCCCAGTGTTTCGTTGGTTCGAATCCTGGGCGCGGACATGGCACCACTCATCAAATCACACTGAGGCAGCGTCCCACATGCCACAACTAGAAGGACCCACAACGAAGAATATACAACTATGTACCTGGCTTTGGGAAGAAAAAGGAAAAAAAAAAAAGTTCAGAACTATGGTTCCAATCACAAAATACAGAAAATAATTTCAGTGTCTACTACAGCTGACAGGTGAAATCAGTCACTGGCCAGGCGGTGTGACAGTACTGTCCCTTTGGAGGTGAGCCAGCAGAGCGCACACTCCCTGATGGCAGAGACCTCTAGCAGCCGTTTGACTGCTGTGTGTCTACAGCCTCTAAACATTGTTTGCCATAAAACCATGATTTAAGCAGTAAGTGATTAATCAATAAATATGATGATACTAACAAATTCTTAAGTATAAAAAAGTGTTACACTATGTTTGAGCAGGATTTTTCCATGTTAGAAAAGACACATAAACACAAATATATATGTGAAAATATTAATAACGGCATCTGAAAGCTGGGTACACAGCTGATTCTTCTCTTTTTAAAAAATATTTGCATATTCAAATGTCTTAAAGAATTTGAATTGTTTGGTTATTAATGTTTTCTAGAATTAAAAAGAACAAAGGAAAAGATCATTTCTGTGACACTAAATGTACATGAATAAAGCAATCATTCCTATTGAAAGCTACATGCACTGATCTTTTGTTCCAGACAAAATTCTCATACACAAAGCAGGCTGCTCCCAAATTCTAGAGCAAAATAAATGAACAAATATCTTGGAAGAAATGATTTCATATTAAGTAAAATAGGTTAAGCACTTCAATTAGCCTGTTGTCTACTTTGAAACAAGGCTCAAAAAAGCTATTTTCTGCCTAAAATAAGTACACATTCAAGAAATTACATTAACAAATATTTTAAATAATTTAGCAAAATGTAACTATTATTTATTCTAATCATCATCAAGTATCTTTTTTGGTGACAGTTATTGGGCACTTATAGCTCAGACAAGAAGCTAAGCGCTTTTAGACATCTTAGAAAATCTGTCCAGGATAAATATAATTACATATTATCAATTTATACATATGGCAACATGCCCAGAACCTTTTAAATACATGCCTTCCAGCAAAGAATTTACTATTTGTTCCAGCCAACACTTGATGATAAGGTCCCAGTCTCCCAGTCTTTGGGAGAGAAAGAGCTTAACTTTGATAAGAGCCAGTTAGCAAACCCAGATGCGTTTTACATGGACCAACGCTCTTCCCACTTTTAAAACTTTTCACTTCCCGGACTCTACTGAGCCCCCACTCACCACCACCCACTTCCCCCGTCACCCCATTCCTTCATTCTCCCTTTAAAACACCCTGTCATGGCTGTACACACTGAAGCTGAGCTCAGTTCACCCTGGACTTTTTTCTCTATTGCAATAGTATATTACTGATTAAAATCTGTTCTCGTCTTTAATTAGTGTTGGAGTTTGTTTGACATCTCTTAATGGTAAAGGAAGTAAATACTCAAATATCATCCTGATTTGGAATTCCTAGAAATCAGGGTACTCATTCTCTTACAGAATAAAATGTTTTACAAATGAGGAACTCTGAGCTATTAGTATTGGCCTGACATCTAAATTGATTCTTTTTAGTCTATCCAGAAACACCTAAATCTCCACCACATCAAGCAGATTAGGATCAGATGAAGCGCTCTTTCTCTTCAGAACATCTGAATATAGTATAATTAAGGGAGCTCTGAATTAGCAAACCCTTCCACATCAAAATGACCTTTCCCGGACATAATCAACACAAAAGTGCCTAGAGTGAGGGGCCGGCCGGTGCCCAGTGGTTAAGTTTGCACGTTCTGCCTCAGTGGCCCAGGGTTCCCCAGTTCGGATCCCGGGTGCGGACATGGCACCGCGTGTCAAGCCATGCTGTGGCAGGCGTCCCACATATAAAGTGGAGGAAGATGGGCACGGATGTTAGCTCAGGGCCAGTCTTCCTCAGCAGAAAGAGGAGGATTGGCGGCAGATGTTAGCTCAGGGCTAATCTTCCTCAAAAAAAAAAAAAAAAAAAGTGCCTAGCGTGTTATCTATGCAGTTGGTCAATAAATGTCAAATGCATTTGGGTAAATTAATTTCATCAAACTAACCAATTCCAAAGGTGAGAAAGTTTGTCCTTTAGTCCCTTTATTAAATTGATCAGTATCTCATCCCAAATCACTCATTTAAGCACATCAAACCCTTTCTCAAACATCTTCAAAACACGGCTTGCGCCAAAGTCCAGTCCCACAGTCGTCAGCCTGGCATTCAGACTCTGGCTGACCTGTCCCCACCCGGGCTAAGAGGTGGTGAATCCATAAACAACTGCCCAAGCCAGGCGGAGAGGTGAAGGAGTGAGGCAGGCAGGGTGTCATCCGGTCAGTCCTTTCGGCCTCAGCATCCAGCGGAGGGAAGGGAAAGGCAGGAGGTGGGACACGTGGACTTCGCAGGCCGGGTCTAAACCAAACTCTGCCAACCCAGAACGCCGACCAACCACAGCGAGAAGGACTTGTTGACAGAGAAGCAGATTATCCAGATTTCTAGGTGAAAAGTCCTTATTATTAATGCTGAAAACTCAGACAAAAACTGTTCTGATCAAGCCAAGCCGCTCCCTGTTCCGCATGCGCACAGCTACTGCATCTTTGCCGGTGTGTAAAAAAAAAAAAAAAATCAACATTAATGAAGCCCATTGGCCATGACACTCTCCCACACTGTGGCAAGCGCACTGTGCAGCCTCTGAGAATAGCCACATTTCCTGTCCTCCTCCCACTGGCACGTCTTCTCCAACGTGACAAATCCGCCTGGGCCCTCCCACCTCTCCAGCCCGCCGGATCTCGGATATCCCTGCCCTCTTCCTCCATCCACCATCGCCGGGCATTCAAACACGGACCTGCGTGTATTTTTCTTTAAATGTTCCATCCGTGCTGTTCAAAGGAAACTACCTGGTGAGATTGCACATGAACGGAGCAGAGAGTGCTGCCCAGAGCGGCCCCAAGGCCAATGCAGCCAGGACCAGCCCGACCACAGGCAGTCTCCAGGGCAGAGACGGGACTGGACCAACGGACGGCGAGGACGAAATTTCAGCCAATACTCACCTTTTCTCTGATTCTCCTGGGCCCACAGCCATCTTCACGTTTTCCTGAGCGCCTTCCCTGGAGATGGGCATAGTCTCCAAAATGCAGATCTGAACTTGAGAGAAATGAGAGGGGCTGGGAGAAAGGCCTAGGATGGAGGTGGGGATGGCAGAAGGCGCCGGCACTGTCCGGACCGCTGCTCATGGAGAACCAGGCCACAGGCCAGCTGCACTGACGTCTGGACTCCAGTAAGAAGAAAAGAGCCTCTGGGGCCACAGGAGTTACAAGTGTGGCTGAGCATCCTTGCGGCAGACGAGGCCGGGCAGGAAAGCTTCCCAGCCTCTAGCTCCACGTGGGCGGGTCCCGTGGGCTGCGGTGCTTCCGGCTGGTTGTCCCCACTGATGCAGGGCTGGCCGGCTGCAGGCCCTGGAAGCGAAAGAGGCTCCAGAGGCTTCTGGAGAGAGAGGACTTTGAATCAGGGAGGTGCGCACACGTTTTTCTTTCGTATGCCCCAATTTAGGGGCCAGATATGTGGGGCCCACATGGAATTTAGGATTGAGTCACATAGCAACTGTCCTAGTTTGCATCACGTCCACTTCAAGAAGAAAATTTTAAAATGGAGTGAGGGGGAACTGTGCTAAATCAAAAAGTTTTAAGAGGTAATTTCATACCTGAAATATCATGTGTGGGTCTTAACTGGATTCTGGTTTGCACAAATCAGCTGCGAAAGACATTTTGAGAAACATTAGGGATGATTTAATATAAACTGAAAATTAGATTTTGTTGGGAATTATTGTTAGTTTTCTTAGGTAACAGGGAAGAGGCCAAGGAGGAAAATAATTCTCCCTAATTTTCAGAGACACACGCTGAATTATTTAGCCATCTGATGATGTTTGGAATTTGTTTTAAAATATTTAAGCTTCGGATAAATCAGTGGCATGGGATAAAATGGAAGGAGAGGTACTGTTACGGAACAAACGAAAAAGACCTAAGACCATCTGAACCAAATGCAATAGGTAAACCCTGCTTGGATGGGGATTTCTCTCTGGGAGAAAACGGTATCACAATCAGGGAAATTTGAACGTTGACTTTTTATTACATAACATTTAAAAAATCATTTTTTAGGTGTAAAAGGGTTTCTGAGTTATGTTTTTTAAAATCCTTGTATATTTCGTAAATATATGGAAGAATTTATTATGAAAAATGTTATCTGGAATTTGCTTTAAAATATTCCAGGAAAAATGTCAGTGGGGGAATAGATGAAACAAGACTGGTGGTATTGACCGTTGTTAAAGCTGAGGAATAGGTAATAGGCAGATTGATTCTACTATTCTCAAACATTTGTATATGTTTGAAATTTTCATAATCAAAGTTTAAAACGTACCATTTTCAATAGCGTAGTTTAGATAAAAAACAGACTGTAGTGAGGACACAGTGTCAATGTCTGAAGCCATAAATGTGAGAATTGTCACGGTGACTATCATGTGGAGACTGCAGAACCAAAATTAGCCCAGAATAGAAATTATTAATTTTGAAAGATGGAAGTACACTATTTCAGGTTAAACTAGGGTTCAGCAAACACAGCCTGTGGGCCACATCCAGTCACTGCTTGCTGTTATAAATAGGCAAAGTGGTTCTGGAACAAAGTTACGCCTGTTTGTTTACGTATTTTCTCTTTTTTTCCTGCTTTTTCTCCCTCAATCCCCCCCAGTACATAGTTTCATATTTTAGTTGTGGGTCCTTCTAGTTGTGGCATGTGGGACGCTGCCTCAGCATGGCCTGATGACCGGTGCCATGTCTACGCCCAGGATCCGAACTGGCAAAACCCTGGGCTGCCGAAGCCGAGCGTATGAACTTAACCACTCAGCCATGGGGCCGGCCCCTGTTTATGTATTTTCTGTAGTTGCTTTCCTGCAGCAACAATAGAGTTGTATAATATAGAGTGTATACCAACAAAGTGCAAAAATTTATAAAATGGCCCTTTCCGAAAAAAACCTTTCCAACCTGGGATTAAATGAAAGAATACAGTTAGCAAAGGAAGAGATTATGGAAGAAAAAGAAGGAAATTGCAAACTGTCAATTATCCTTTGCTGTGTAACAAATCTCCCCAGAATTTAGGGGCTTGAAACAGCAGTGAGTGATTAGCTATGAACTGAATGGTTTTTCTGCTGGACTCGCCCTTCAGAGTCAGCCGGGCGGTCTGGGGTGGCCTAGGAATGCATCGCTTACTGGCCCCTGACGGGCTGCTTGGTGCAGGGAGCCTCAGCAGGGGAGGGTCATCGCTGCTCCATGTCTCCGTGGAAGGAGCCGCAAAGAATATGTGCCCATTTGCATCCGACCACAAACATCTTCCATTACGACAGCAAAAGGCATTTTCGTTTTTAACAGGTTTTTCACTAACATAATTGGCATACAAGAACCTGCACATACTTAAAGTGTACAATTTTGATATTGCTACCAGGCTTGTAGTGTTTATATACATCATATAATACGTATAAAAAGAAATGTATATAATTAGAAACATGTTATATGTAATATATATAATCATTACTAGCAAGGTAGTGAATATATTTCTGTCACTATAGATTAGTTTTCTCTTTCTAGAGCTTTCTGTAAATGGAACCATATAGCATGTACATTTAAAATACTTTTAGATCTTGGCAACTTGCCCTTCAAACAGGCTATACTAACTTAATTGTGCCAATGAAGTTTGACAGCGTCCCTTCCCTAGGATTACCATATAATTTGAATTTCAATATTTGGAATATGTTTTTACTAAAAGGTTATTCACTGTTTATCATAAATTCAAATTGAACTGAGCGTCCTGTACTTTTATTTGCTAAATCCAGCAGCCCTTCTTTCTCCCAACGTCTTCCTAATACTAGATATTTGACATTTGAAAAAATCTGAAGGGAAAAATATTATGTTACTATTTTGATTTGCATTCAGAACAAATAAGTAGAAAGAGAACGGCACAATGAAACTAATGAAAAAATAATATATAAAAGAACAGAAATTAATGGAATGTAAAACTGAGGCATTAATAAATCAATCCCAAAGCTGGCTTTAGGAAATAAAGTAAAATAGATGGAACACCTACTAATATCAAAAAGAACCGAAGCACAAATACAGAAATTAAAAACGTGGAAAAGGGAAATAATCAGAAATACAAAAGGTGCTACCAATTATTTTATTACTCACATAAAAAATCTCTAGGTGTTTAAAAATAATATGAAAATCTGCTAGAAATGGATAATATGCTTGGGTTATAAAAGTTGACCTTGAATGTATAAACAACCTAAAACACCAATAACCTCGGAAGAAGTCAAGGAAGTTATAAAGGCGCTAAGCTCCCAGAAGCTACCAGGTTCAGAGATTTTCACAGGTGAACTCGATTTCAAATTTTCAAGGAAAAAAATTATTCCGGTGTAATTTAAAGTTTATAAAGCTTAAAGAGAAGTTTTTATGATGTTTTTAAAAAAATCAGACTATTTTTAAGAACAGTTTTAGGTTCACAGCAAAATTGGGCGGAAAGTACAGGAGAGTTCCCATATGCTCCCTGCCCCCACGCACTCACAACCTCCCCCCCATCACATGCCACACCTCAGTGTATATTTGTTACAACTGATGAACCTACATCGACACATCATTATCATCCAAAGTCCATAGTTTCCATTAGGGTTCACTCAGTGTACAATTTATGGGTTTTGACAAATGCACAGTGACACGTACCCATCATTGTAGTGTCATGCAGAATAGTTTCACTGCCCTAAAAATCCTCTGTGCTCTGCCTGGTCACCCCTCCCTCCTCCCAACCCCTGGCAACCACTGATCTTTTTACTGTTTCATAATTTTGCCTTTTCCAGAATGTCATGTGGTTGGAATCGCACAGTGTACAGCCTTTTCAGATTGGCTTCTTTCACTTAGTAATGTTCATTTAAGTTTCCTCCATGTATTTTTGTGACTCGATAGCTCATTTTTCTGTAGCGCTGAATAATATTCCATTGTCTGGATGTACCAGAGTTTATTTATCCCTTCACCTACTGAAGAATATTTGGTTGCTTCTTAGTTTTGGCAATTATAAATAAAGCTGCTAAAAGCATCCCGGGGCAGGTTTTTGTGTGGACGTAAGTTTTCAGTTCATTTGGGGAAATACCAAGGAGCACAAATGGGTCATATGATAAGAGTAGTAGTTTTATAAGAAACTGCCAAACTGTCTTCCGAAGGTGCTTACCATTTGGCATTCCCATCAGCAATGAATGCGAGTTCCTCTTGCTCTAATCCTCACCACAATTTGGTCTGTCACTGTTCTGGATTTTACCCATCCTAATAGGTGTGTAGTGTTGTCTGACCGCATGCCTACTTGTGTGAGCAGTGCAGGATAGGTTGCAGAGAGACCGAAATAAAGACCCGGAGACAGTGTATGAGACATAAGAGTTTACTGGGACTTATGTACAGGGAGTCCAGGAGTGGCTTGCTGGATGAAGTTGTGCACTGCTACCGTGAATAGAGAGGGGGTTGCTTAAGTAGGCAGGGGAACAAGGCTGCATGCTTGCCAAGGGGACCATCCTTGCATGACTAGCATTCCAAGGACCAATAGCTCACGTGGGAGGACTCTGTGTTTCTTCAAGATGTGCTGTTGTTTGAGATCAACAGATCTGGGCTGGCCAGGTTGGCATCCTGCCCAGAAGGGGGCCAGAAGGACACATGGTTGCTATAGGACATGTGGGCTAGTGTCCCTACAAGTGCTATCTCATGGACACATGATGTGGACGTCTTTTCGCGTGCTTATTGCCATCTGTATATCTTCATTGGGGAGGTGTCTGTTCAGGTCTTCTGCCCATTTTTTGATCAGGTTGTTTTCTTATTGTTGAGTTTCTGAGTGTTATTTGCATACTGAATTGAACAGAACTTTATCAGATGTCTTTTGCAAATATTTTCTCCCAGTCTGTGGTTTGTCTTCTAGCTCTCTTATCTTTCTAAAAGCAGAAGTTTTTAGTTTTAATAAAGTCCAGCTTATCAATTCTTTCTTTCATGGAGTGTGCCTTTGGTGTTGTAAGGTTATTTTTATGAAGCCAGCATCTCACTGATTATAAAACTTGACAAAGACAGCACAGAATTTCTTCGAATGCAGCCTTGGCCTTAAGATGTACTTCCACTTAGTCTTTAAGTGATTTAGAATGTTAGGGTAAGTTAAATGCTTTTAAATAAATATTTTTGTTTAGGAGAGGACCTAAGGGGAATTTTTCTAAATAAAAACAAAATTAAGAGACAAATCACTCCTCAAATGCCACATGTGGGCCTTGACTGGGCCATGATTTGCCCAAACCAACTACAAAAGATATTTGGAGACTACTGGGGTTTTTAGAAATATAAATAGAGAAATAGATGATATAATTAATAAATTAAAGTCTAGAAGAGTCCAGAAATACAGAAAAGTATAATTTAAAAGTCAGGGGCCAGCCCCGTGGCCGAGTGGTTAAGTTCCTGCGCTCTGCTTCCGGTGGCCCAGGGTTTCCCTGGTTCAGATCCTGGGCGTGGACATGGCACCACGCGTCAGGCCACGTTGAGGCAGCGTCCCATGTGCCACAACTAAAAAATATACGCAACTATGTGCTGGGGAGATTGGGGGAGAAAAAAGCAGGAAAAAAAAAAGAAGAAGAAGATTGGCAATAGTTGTTAGCTCAGGTGCCAATCTTTAAAAAAAAAAGTCAGTTCTCCTTCAAGACTCTTCCCATAGTCACTGTGGCAGGAGTAACCTGTTTACTGTTTAGTGAGCGTCTTTCAGTTTGAATTTTGGTTTATGCATTTACATTCTCATAAATGTAAAGCATAGACAAAAATACACACACACATTTGAAAACAGTGTTTATTCTCATAAATAGGAAACGTATTCATTTGAGATTTGCTATTTTCAATTAATGACTTGGAGGTATTTTCATGTCACCACACAGAGATCTGAACTCACTGTTTAAAATAATTCCAAAACCATTTATTGGGTGTACCATATTTTTAAAAACTACACATATAGTAATTGGCATTGAGATTATTTCTAGTTTTTCTCTTATACAAACAATACTCCGATCAGCATTCTTGTACAAATAAATTTATACACATGTGCAAATGTTTTCTTATCTGAGAGAAATATTTTTTATCTGTTTATTATCTGAGAGATAAATAAGTGGAAGTGCAGGGCTCAACATCTAAACTACCACAAAATGGCACTTTAAATAGCTATGTCATCTAATTGCAACAATAATTGTTTGAGTGCCCTTTTGCTCTCTATCTCTGCCAATAGTAGGTATTTTCAATTCTTAAACTTACCAACCTAAAGGTTAAAAGATATTAATCTACTTTTTAAAACTTGCATCCAAGTCAAGAAAGTAGAAGGAGAACCACAAAAGGAAACTAGGGAAAACAGAAAATGATTCAAAAAAGAATAAATATTAATGAATTAGAAAATGTAGCACTGCTAACTAAATTTGAATGGTGGTTTCAGTAAATGAAATAAAACAGATAATACACTTGATGTTACTGTGAATGATTCTTTTCTTTATTCCTCTTTCAGATACTTCATTGCTAGTTTCCAGAAACGCAAGTGGTTTGGTATGTTGATTTTGTATCCTGCAACTCAACTGAGTTCATTTATTAGTTCTAACAGTGTTTTGGTGGAGTCTTTAGAGTTTTCTATATATGAGATCACATCATCTACAAACAGACAAATTTACTTCTTCTGTTCCTATTTGGATGCCTTTTATTTCTTTCTCTTGCCTAATTGCTCTGGCTAGGACTTCCAGTACCATGTTGAATAGGAGTGGTGAGCGCTGGCATCCTTATCTTATTCCTCATTTTAGAGGAAAAGCTCTCAACCTTTCATTTTTGAGTATGATGTTAGCTGTGGAGCTTGCCATATATGACCTTTATGACAGGATATGTTCCTTCTATGCCCAATTTGTTGAGAGCTTTTATCATGAAGGGGTGTTGGATTTTGTCAAATGCTTTTTCTGCATAAATTGAGATGATTATATGGTTTCTATCCTTCATGCTATTAATGTTGTATATCATGTTTTTTGACTTGCATATGTTGAACCATCCTTGCATCCCAGAGATGAATCCCATTCGGTCATGGTGTATGATTCTTTTAACGTGCTGTTGAATTAAGTTTGCTAATATTTTGTTAAGAATTTTTGCATCTATCTTCATTAAGGATAGTGACCTATAGATTCTTTTCTTGTAGAGTCCTTATCTGCCTTCGGTATCAGGATAATGCTAGTCTCATAAGTTTGGGAGTGTTCCCTTCTCTTCAGTTTTTGGAACAGTTTGAGAAGAATTAGCATTCATTCTTTAAATGTTTGGTAGAATTTACCAGTGAAGCCACTAGGTCCTGGGCTTTTCCTTGTTGGGAGGTTTTTGATTACTGATTCAATTTCCTTAGACATTATTGGTTTGTTCAGATTTTCTATTTCTTCATGATTCATTCTTGGTAGGTTGTATGTTTCTTGGAATTTATCCATTTTTTCTAAGTTATCCAATTTGTTGACTTGTAATTGTTCATAGTAGCTTCTTATGATCTTCTGTATTTCCATGGTGTCAGTTGTAATGACTCCTTTTTCATTTATAATTTTGTACAATCGAGACCTCTCTTTTTTTTTCTTGGTTAGTCTAGCTAAAGGTTTGCCAAATTTATCTTTTCAAAAAACCAACTCTTAGTTTCATTGATTTTTTCCCCTATTGTCTTTATAGTCTTTATTTCATTTATTTCTACTCTGATATTTATTATTATATTTCCTTCCTTCTGCTAACTTTGGGCTTAATTTCTTCTTCTTTATCTAATTCCTTGAAGTGTAAAGGTAGGTTGTTTATTTGAGATCTTTCTTTTTTCTTAACGTAGGCATTTATCACTATAAAATTCCCTCTTAGAACTGCTTTTGCTGAATCTTGTAAGTTTTGGTATGTTGTGTTTTTGTTTTCATTTGTCTCAAGATACTTTCTGATTTCCCTTTTGATTTCTCTTTGACCCCTTGTTTGTCAGGAGCATGTTGTTTAATTTTCATGTATTTGTGAATTTTTCAGTTTTTCTCCTGTATTAATTTCTAATCCCCTACCCCTGTGGTCATAAAAAATACTAGATATGATTTTGATCTTCTTAAGTCTGTTAAGGCTTGCTCCGTGGCCCTACATATGATGTATCCTGGAGAACATGTGCTTGAGAAGAATGTGTATTGTGCTGTTGTTGGATGAAATGTTTGGTATAAGTCTGTTAAGTCCATTGGTCTATAGTGTTATTCAGATCCACTATTTCCTTATTAATTTTCCATCTGGATGATCTATACAATGTTGAAAGTGGAGTATTGAAGTCCCATACTGTTACTACAATATTATTGTAATATTGTTACAATTATTGTAACTGAAATAGTATTGCTGTCTATTTCTCCCTTCAATTCTGTTAACATTTGCTTTAAATATTTAGGTGCTCCAATGCTGGGTGCTTATATATTTACAATTGTTATATCCTTTTGATTAATTGACCCCTTTATCACTATATACCGACCTTCTTTGTCCTTTGTGGCCAGTTTTGATTGAAAGTCTATTTTATCGAAGTATAGCCTCTTTTGGTTACCATTGCATGAAATATCTTTTCCCATCCCTTCACTTTCAACTTATGTGCATCTTTAAAGCTAAAATGAATCTCTTGTAGGCAGCACATTGTAGGGTCTTGTGGGTTTTTTAAAAATCCATTCAGCTTTGTGTCTTTTGATTTGAGAATTTAGTCCATTTACATTTAAAGTAATTATTGATAGGTAAGGACTTATTATTACCATTTTGTTCATTGTTTTCTGACATTTTTAAAGTTTGTTTGTTCCTCTCTTACTGTCTTCCTTTATAATTTATTTTTGTAGTGGCATGCTTTAATTCTTTTCTCTTTACCTTTTGTGTATCTGCTATAGGGTTTTTTCTTTGTGGTTACCACGAGGCTTACATAAAACATCTTACAGGTATAACAGTCTATTTTAAGCTGATAACAATATACCTTCAATTGCATACAAAACCTCTACACTTTCTCTTTTCTCCCCACATTTTATGATATTGATGTTGCATTTTACATCTTTTTATATTGTGCATCCATTAACAAATTATTGTAGCTATAGTTATTTTTAATATATTTGTTTTTTAACTTTTATTTTAGAGATCAAAGTGATTTACACCCACCATTAGAGTATTACAGTATTCTGAATGTCTATATATTCACCTTTACCAGTGATTTTTATGTTTTCACGTTGTTACTTAGCATGCTTTCATTTCAACTTGAGGAACTCGTTAAAATTTCTGGTAAGGCAGGTCCAGTAATGATGAACCCCCTTAGCTTTCGTTTGTTTGGCAATGTCTTTCTCTCTCCTTCATTTCAGAAAGACAATTTTGCTTGTTATAGTACTCTTGGTTGGCAGGGTTTTTTTCTTTCACTACTTTGAATATTATCATCTCACTCCCTCCTGGCCTGCAAGGTTTCTGCAGAGAAATCTGCTGATAGCCTTATGGGGGTTCCCTAGTGTGTGAAGAGTCATTTTTCTTTTGCTGCTTTCAAAATTCTCTTTATCTTTGATTTTAACATTTTGATTATAACGTGTCTTGGAGTAATCTTCTTTGGGTTGATCTTGCTTGTGGTCCTCTGAGCTTCCTGTAACTGGATGTCCATATCTCTCCCAAGATTTCAGAAGTTTTCAGGTATTATTTCTTTAAATACACTTTCTTCCTCATTCTCTCTTCTCCTTCTGGGACTCCCATGATGCAAATGTTTGTTTGCTTGATGGTATTCCATAATTCACACAGACTTTCTTCACTGTTTTTCATTCTTTTTTCCCCTTTGTTCTTCTAACTCGCTAGTTTTAAATGATTTGTGTGCTCGAGTTCACTTATTCTTTCTTCAGCATGATAAAGACTGTTGATGAAGCTGTCTACTGAAATCTTCAGTTCTGTCATTGTTTTCTTTAGCTCCACGATTTCTGTTTGGTTCTTTTTTTATGATTTCTTTCCCTTTATTAAATTTCTCATTTTGTTCATGCAGTTTTCCTGATTTCTTTAAGTTGTCTATCATGTTCTCTTGCATTTCATTCAGGTTCTTCAAGATGATTATTTTGATTTCTTTGTCAGGCAAATAACAGATCTCCATTTCTTTGGAGTTGGTTACTGGACCTTGATTAATTTCCTTTGGTGGTGTCATATTTGCCCGATTCTTCAGATCCATGTAGCTTTGTGACAGTGTCTGTACATTTGGAGGAGCAAACACCTTTTCCAGCCTTCCACCTCTTCCAGTCTTTACAGACTGCTTTCAACAGGTAAAGACCCTCTCCTGTCTGTTCCTTGGACTAATGAAGTTACCTCTGGAATTGTAGTCATGCTAGTTTGGAGCTGGTTACAAGACTGTTGCTAGGTCTGCAGTGGGGTCCGCAGTTGGCAGGTTTGTTTTCAGGGGCGTGGATCCTGTCTGGATGAGACTGCCTCTCACACCTGGTTCAGTAGGCTGGTGCTGGGACAAGGGTCTGCTTCAGGGTTTGCAGTTGGATCCTTAGATAGTGGGACTATAACCAGGTACATAGATGGGTGTGGCTCCCATTAGATCCCTGGGAGGGCTGCTACCTACTGGATTGGCCCCTGGATGAAGGACTGGCCCTGGACCATGGCTGAGAGGGGCTGGAACCAAGCTCCAGGCCTGTTTCAGGTTCCACAGCCAAAACTGAGGTCTGCGAACTGGCTGTGCAAGTACAGATGGGTGTGTCTCCTGCCAGGTCCCTGGGTGGGCTGGATTGCTCCCTGACTGTGGCTGGTAGGGCTGGAGCCCAGTTATAGGATCCTTCCAGAATCTACAGTCTGACTCATTTGGCGGGCTTACCTCCAAGGATTCCCAGACTGTGGCTGAGAGGAGCTAGAACCCATTCACAGGCCACTTTGGGATCAACAGCTGGGATTGAGATCTGTATGCCTACCACCTGTTGCACAGGTGGATGTGAATCCTCCCAAGGTCCCTTGGTGTTTATGGTGCTGGTGACAGAACCAAAGTCAACTGGGGCTGTAGCTGAGTTCCCAGGGTACAGAGCTGTTCCTGGGTCTGTAGCCAGGATCATGGTTGGTGAGTCAGCTGTCTGTGTATGAACCTACCTTCTCAAAATGGCTCTCCCCAGTCTTGACTGCATCAGGGTTTCATTGTCTCCAGCTGGATCACAAAGAACCCACAAAGTCACTTTTGTCCATGGGTGGATGGCATGCCAAAATTATTGTTGTCGAGGAGATACAAGTAAGGGATGTCTTATTCAGACATCTTGCTAATGTCACTCCCTAGATTCAATTTCTCTAATACTTATAGGACTATTCTATGTTTCATCTCATGTGAGTTTTGGTAGGTTTTTAAAAAAAGAATTGGTCTATTTTGCATAAGTTGTTGAACTTATGGGTGAGAGTTACTCATAGTATCTATTTATTATCCTTTTAATGTCTACAAGGTCCCCCTTTTCACTCTCGATATTGATAATTTCTCTATTCTCTTTTTTTTTTCTTTGTCAGTCTGCCTAGAGATTTATCATTTTTATGGATCTTTTCAGAGAACCAACTTTTGGTTTATTTTCCTCATTGTGTTTCTTTTCAATTTCATTGATTTCTCCTCTTATTTTCTTCATCCTCCTCGCGTTGGATTTATTTTCTCCTTCCTTTTCAAATATCTTTACTTTGAAGCTTAGATTACTGATCTGAGAGCTTTAGACCATCTAATGCTATAAATAACCTTCTAGTTACTGTTTTAGCTGCATCCCACAAGTTCTGATATGTATTATTTTCATTCAGTTTAGTATGTTCTTAAATTTTCCTTTGAGACTTCCTCTGTCCCATGGATTGTTTAGGAGTGTACTGTTTAATTTCCAGGTGTTTGGAGAGTTTTCTGCTATATTTGGGTTATTAATTTCTAGTTTGATTCCATTATGGTTGGAGAATAAACTCTGTATGATTTCAAGTATTTTGAAATTCTTGAGATGTATTGTATAGCCAAAGATATCGTTGATTTTTTAAAAATATATCCTGTGGGTACTTGAAAAGAACGTGTGTTCTGCTGTTGTTGGTTGGAGTGTTCTATAAATGTCAGCTGGATCCTGTTAAGTTCAATTATTTTAAATCTTTGATAATTTTCTGTCTAGTCATTCCTCCAATTACTCAAAGAGGAGTACTGAAGTCCCCAAGTATAATTCTGGATTTGTCTACTCACTTCAGTTGTTAGTTTTCACTGCATGTATTTTGAAGCTCTTTATTTGGTACATACATATTTAGGTTTGTTATTGTCTTCTTGGTGGATGGACTCATCACTTCGTAGTGTACCTGTCTGTCTCTGGTAAATTTTTTGCTCTGAAGTCTACGTTATTCTGTACATCTTTTTCCATCTATTTAAATTTTTTGTTGAGGTGAAATTCACAATTAATGTACAATTAGCCATTTTAAAGTGTACAATTTAGTGCATTCACAATGTTATGCAACCACCACCTGTCTCTAGTTTCAAAATTTTTCATCACCCCAGAAGAGTACCCCATACCCCTTAAGTAATTACTGCCCATCTTTTCTCCCCCATACCCTTGCTTTCTGTCTACGAATTTGCCTCTTTTGGATATTTCATAGAAAAAGAATCATACAATGTGTGACTTTTTGTGAATGGCTTCTTTCACTTAGCATAATGTTTCTAAGATTCATTTAAGTTGTAACATGTATCAGTACAGTACTTTATTGTTTTATGGCTGAATAATATTCCATTGTATGTACTACAATTTGTTTATCCATTCATGTGTTGATGGACATTTGGATTTTTCCACCTTCTGGCTATTGTGTGTAGTGCTCCTGTAAATATTCATGAACAAGTATTTGTTTTGAGTACCTGCTTCAGTTCTCTTGGGTATATACCTCAGAGTGGATCTGCCAGGTAATATGGTAATTATGTTTCACGTTTGAGGAACTGCCAAACTGTTTCCCACAGTACTGCACCATTTTACATTGCTACCAGCAATGAATGACGGTTCCTAATTTTCCGCATCCTTGCCAACACTTCTTTTGCTTTTTTATTATAGCCATTCTAATGGATGTGAAGTTGATCTTATTGTGGTTTTGATTTGCATTTCCTTAATGACCAATGATGTTGAACATCTTTTTATGTGCTTCTTTACCATTTGTATACATTCTTTGGAGAAATGTCTACTCAAGACCTTTGCCCATATTTAAATTGTGTTGTCTTTTTGTTTTGAGTTGTAAAAATTCTTTATATATTCTGGAAACTAAAGCCTTATCAGATATACAATGTGCCATTACTTTCTACCATTCTGTAGGTTGTCTTTTCACTTTCTTGATAATGTTTTGTTGCATACATAAAGTTTTTAATTTTTATGAAGTCCAACATATCTATTTTTTTCTTTCACTGCTCATACTTTTGGTGTCAAATCTAAGAATCCATTGCCAAACAGGTCATGAAGATCTATTCCTATGTTTTCTTCTAATAATTTAATAATTGTAGCTCTTATATTTAGGTCGTTGATCCATTTTCAGTTAACTTTTGTACGTAGACTGAGGTAGGGGTCCAACTTCTTTCTTCTGCCTGTGGTTATCCATTTGTATGCAGCATCATTTGTCGAACAGACTGGTCTTTCCCTGTGAAATGGTCTTGGCACATTTGTCAAAACTCAATTGGCCCTGGAAGTTTGGGTTTATTACTGGACTTTCAATTCTGTTCTGTTGGCCTATGTGTTTATGCTTATGCCAGTCCTACATTCTCGATTACTGTGCTTTTGTAGTTAGTTCTGACATTGGGAAGTATGAGCCCTCCAACTTTTTCTTTTTCAATATTGTTTTGGCTACTTAAGGCCCCTTGAAATTCCATAAATATGGTGACCAACTTTTCATGTCAGCCTAAAAGGCCATTAGAATTTTGATAGAGATTGAAATGAATTGGTAGATCTCTTTAAGTAGTAGTGACATCTTCACAATATTGTCTTCCAATCTATGAACATGGGATGTCTTCACATTTACTAGGATCTTCTTAAATTTTGTAGTTTTAAGTTTTGTAGGTTTATTTTTTGATTTTTGTATTTTTCAGTGCATGAGTCTTTCACCTCCTTGGTTAAATTTATTCTTAGGCATTTTATTCCTTTTGATGCTATTACAAAGGGAATGGTTTTCTTAATTTCTTTTCCAGATAGTTCATTGATGTATGAAAATACAACTGATTTTTGTGTGGTGATCTTGTACTCTATAACTTTGCTGAATTTGTTTATTAGATCCAGTAGTTTCTTCGTGGATGCACTTGTATTTTCTACATATAGAATGATGTTGTCTGAAAATAGAGTTTTACTTCTTCCTTTCCAATTTAGATGCCTTTTATTTTTCTTTCTTATCTAATTGTTCCAAATATGGCTTTCAGTACTATGTTAGATAGGACACTCTATTCACAAAACAATATCAAAATGAAAATGAAGAAGTGAGAAAAGCAAATACTACTAAAAAAGGCAAGTGTAACAAAACTGAGAGCAGACTAATTAGAAACACTGAATGGGACCTGAGGTTGCTCTAAGGTTTTAAAAAGGAAAATTCATCATGAAGAAATGTTATTAATTTCTATAGATCTAAATAATTTAGCTTTGAAATGTATTAAGCAAAATTTGATGAAAATACATGGAGAAATGTTTCCTAACATGATCATAAATTTATTTACTATATCACTTACAGAAATGGAAGCACTAAGTTTTTAAAAATAATTAAGGCTTATTTCTTCTGTTGGGGTGAATACAATGGTCTTTGTTTTATTAATATTATTTATATCTTCATTTTTATCACAGATCTAATTTTACACACGTTAAACATAAATTAATAAATAAAAATAAAGAGATCATTAATACAAAACAACAGGAGAATGATAAGGTAACTATATAGAAAAATATCAAAATTTCCCACCTTTTGTGTTAATTTTGGTATAATATTGTTAAAAGAGGTATACACACGTTCACACATTCAACACTTGCCTTTCCATACACATACAAATCACAGAGCTTGATTAGATTCAAAACCAAACTTTGTGAATTAAAATAGAAGAAATCACAAAATACATTGACTACAATGCTAAAAAATAAAAAAATAAATACTAAGAGACTGCAAAAATGAATATATCCATCTAGCCATTGATAAGCAGTCTTTGAAACAGTAATTCTTGTCTAAAAGAGAAAATAAAAATGAAAATTAAAGGCCACTTAGAAATGAATTGACTTTCAGGAGAACAGTAAAAGGAAGAAGATAAATGAACTGAATTATGATTAAATAAGCTTGCCACAGCAATACAATAAAAAAGAAATTACCTTGAGATTAGTAAATATCAACATAAATTAACAAAATATGAAATAAAAAGACACACTGAAGAGACGACTAAAACCATAAAGCTGCTTGTTTGATTAATAAATAGAAAAAATATTTAGCAAGAATATTCAGAAAGAGACATAGCCACAAGCATGGAGGAGATTAAGCAATTATATAATTTAGTTCTAAAAGTAAACATGCCCCAAGATTTCTGTGTTTTTTCTAGATAGAGCAGTATACTTCGGATTGTAGTTTATATCTGTCAGTGGGTGTTAACAAGCATTTTCTTCGTATTTGTTTCACTTGGTAATTTTCTTCTATGCCTAGTTTAAATTATATAAAGCATAGCTGTTAATTGTATGTTAGGTATTATGACATGTACCAAGTTTTTCCTGGTGGTGTATGTGTGCAGTGTTTTTCACTGTGGAATACAGACCATAAACATCTAGAAACAACACACTTAAAGGTGAAAAGTAAGGCGTTTCGCTTTCACTTGGGTTTGAATATCTTCTACCAAAGAAACAAATCAGTGAGAAGAGTGGCACTATTTCCTATTTTTTCAAATCTCTTTAACGTCTGGTTTAATAGAAGATAGCTGGTATTTTATATGTGCTCCTGCATTCAATCTGTTGAGATAAATAAAGAAAATCTGGCCTCACACAGATATAGAGTTAGAAAATGGAGGAGTATTCTAATGGACTTTTCAGATACTTGTCATATTATTCTTTGATACTACACTAAAAATCAACAAATGGTAATTTCTTAAAGGTTTCTTGTAATGCAGAATCTGGCCTTTATCTCTTTAAATTAAAATCCATTTGTCTATCTTATACTTTAACATACTCACGAATGATTTTGCAGCATCATGCACTAATCATTTGGAAAATATTGGTTCAATGAACTAGGCAGATCTTCCAAATACTGACATATTTCATTATATGGTATTATAAAATCACATTTATTAATCTCATCATAAAGGACTAAGTATTAGGAAGTTGTCAAGTTCAGCATGGCAGGTATTTGTTTTTCAATACTCTAATTTTTTCCTTGAGAGTCAAATTAACAAAAATTACTGTGTTTTCAAAAATCACTTCATTCTTGACAAAATGTCTACCAAATATCCAAATCTGAATCATCTTATTCGAAATTTGTCAGTTATTCTTTCAAATAAGAATTTGTCAGTTATAATTTCAAATAAAATTGGTGTCAGAGAAGAGCATTTCTTTGAAACAACCTCATACTTCAGCATGAAGAAGGGTTCTATGCATATTTCTTTTTTCATCACATAAAATATTTAAAAGATGTGCAAATATCAATTTTAATATCTTGGTTGTGATACTATAGTTTTCCAAGATGTTACCACTGGGGTAAACTGAGCAAAGAGTACATGGGATCTCTCTATATAATTTCTTACTATTGCAAATGAAACCACAATTATCTCAAAATTATACGCATAATTAAAAAATTTGTACTCAAGGGTCAAGATTTAACTAAATTAATTTTTACTGTTTTCTGAAGACCATTCTCAAGTGGAACTGGCACTTCTTACAAGTATGCGGTGGTAAAGAATACAATAACTAGTTGTACGGCTTGGTGACACTACTTTGATTCACGCTAAAGGGCCAGCAGTTTTATCTACCATTAATTCTGCACCGTCTGTGCAAATATCAGCACAATAGGAAAAAAGCAAATAATGCCTCAGTGTTATTATGAAATTGGTTTTAACCATGCAGATTGCCTGAAAGGACCCTCAGACACCCTCTGACCACACTTAGAGAACCACTGTTCCATAATAATAATTTAAAATAGAATTAAATGAAATAGTTATATTAAAACTTACTGCCACTCATTTTAAAATAGAACATTTCAATGGTGATCATAACAGGTTTATGCGTGTGAAGCAATACTCATTGTTTCATATTGTTTATCATCTTTTCTTCAAAATGTGCTCCACACGGTACAGTCTATTTACCATGGAAGTGGTAGGACTGGGCAGTAGCTGCTCTGGGGCACTTTTTCTGTTTTTTTAAACATCTAGAGCTGTCACCTCAGGATATGAAATATGGGCACCAGTGGATGGCTAATCCAGACAGGGACTGGAAAACAATTAAAACACAGACTGAGAAGATTCACGTATTTGAATACTCCATGGTACTTGCCTCCTAATCAGCTTCCACATTTGCACACAGATTTTCATGCCAGGCCCAGGTGAACAGCTCAGGTCACCTGTCCCAATTCTGTCTCTTCTGAGAGGTTCTAAGCAGAGGGACTGATGTGGGTTTAAGAGTCAGCAGAGGTGTGGGCCCAGCCACGTGGCTGAGTGGTTAAAGTTCCTCACGCTCTGCTTTGTGGCCTGGCTTTGCGGGTTCAGATCCCAGGCACGGAGCTACTCCACTCAGCAGCCACGCTGTGGCGGTGTCCCACATACAGGAAGGTTAGCACAGATGTTAGCTCAGGGCTAATCTTCCTCAAACAAACAAAAAAAAGAGAATGATTGGCAATAGATGTTAGCTCAGGGCGAGTCTTCCTCAGCAAAAACCAAAAAAAGAAGAATCAGTAGAGGCGGCCTGGGCAGGGCCAAAGTGTGGGGCTTCTTTCTATCCCTTCCTCAGAACATTTCCAGCTTTCTGTTTGGCTGCTTCTCCACAGAAACTGTCTCCCAGGATTTGGATCTCTTTGAATCTACTGGAGTCTTCACATACCAGCAGTGTTCTATTTTTTTCTTGTTGAGAATTTTAAGCAATTTAAGGCAAAATCTTTTAGTTTTACGGGCCAATTATCTTGAAAAATGAAGTATTCCTTCTGAAAGTTAAAAAACAGTGTATGATATATGTTTAATTTTGGAATCCTTACTTTTGTGACATGATTTTATGGAAAAGAATAGTTAAATTCTAAGACTCAAAGAGATTAAAACCCAAAGGGTAGTTTCCTATTGAGAGGGAGTAAGAACATGAGGTCAGGAATTCCCATGGGGAGGGAGAGAAGGGCAGACCTGGCCAACTGTTCCGTCCAGGGTAAGATTTCATCATTTTTCACCAAGTTCTGCTCACTCCACTCAAACTTAGATCTTGAACAAAAATTAAGACTCTTATTATACCTCATTTTATTTGAGAGAGTGATTCCCTAACGCTAACTCCTTTGGATACTGAGACTGTGGGACCTATGTTTATTTTTTCCCTAAATTGAGAGCCAGTGACAAACACTGAAACTTGTCCTTGCCATTTTCACACTAACTTGAAATCCTGCTTCATCACTTTCTGAATACTCATATATAAATGAGGTTTTTTCTCTATTTTTATATGGTTCTAAAGGTCTATTCTAAATACCTGTACACAGGTAAAAAGACATGATATTGTACACAGTTCCTTTATTTTTCTGCCCATTCTTGGAAATTTTATTTTCCAAATAAATTTCAGAATCATTCAGTCAAGTTTAATGAAAAAAACTGGAACTTGGCCCAGGATTATAAGTTAATTTGTGAAACACTGCCATTTTCAAAAAAGAAGAGCCATCTCAACCAGAAAAATAGTATATTTTGCAATGGTTAGAAAGACTTAAACTAAAGAATTACGTCTGGGATATTGTATCGTAATTCAAAGAAAAATAGAAAGTAATTTCATTTTCTATTTCTGTATTTGTGTGTGTGTTTTCTTCATAAAAGCATATAATGCATTTCTAGTCTAAATATATTGGTCAATAAAATTATCTTCAGTATGGATTCAACCTGGAAACCAGAGAAAGCCCCAGGAAGCAAGCAAAGGTATGGTATTCCCAAAAATGGACACCTCTTCCCAAAACCTAGAGCTAGGATAGTTACAGCCTTTCTTACCTGTCAGCCTTTGTACAATAAAATCTTCTTCTACCCACATACTCTCTCTGTCCCCACGAATTCACCATTTCCAGAACTCTCCCTGAAGCTGACTATGCTGGGCCATGCTCTGGAGAAGCAAGAATAAATCAGTCATGGTTTCTGTCAAGCCTCCTGTTCTCAGAAGGTCAGCCGGACACTAGAGACAAGCTCCAGTATTGTTGTTTCTGTAACATCCGGGTTACTGTGGAAGGACTATTCCAGTGTACTTGGGGAAAGACACTGGAACAGTCTGTTCCCTAATTTCAACCTCTTTGGAAGTAGTCCCTTCCTCAAGTTACCTGAGACCTTCCACAACCACCAGCCCCACCAGGGAACCGAGAGCTCCTGAAAACGCAACAGCAATTCTCCTTCAGGCGGATTGCAGATGTTGACTCTTACCATTAACAGCCTCGTGAACACTCCCATCACACATAAGACGTCTCCACTTTGGTGCCTGGCAATGGCGGACTTATTACTAAAGCCACGGCCCTGAGAGTGATCTCTGGTGTCTCACGAAGTGTGACTCTTGCCTAAAGGTCTCACTACACTCCTTGGACACACGAGGTTTCGATCCTGTGTGTCCTCTGATGTCTGATGAGGTTTGATTTCCGACTGAAGCCTCGCCCACACTTCCTGCAAGTATAAGGCTTCTCTCCTGAATGGATCCTCTGGTGTCTAACAAGGTGTGACTGCCGGCTAAAGCCCTGCCCACACTCCCTGCACACATGAGGCTTCCCCCCCGAGTGTGCCCTCTGGTGTGT
Source organism: Equus quagga (assembly GCF_021613505.1). Lineage (NCBI taxonomy): Eukaryota > Metazoa > Chordata > Mammalia > Perissodactyla > Equidae > Equus > Equus quagga. Next base: position 99,412,460 of record NC_060279.1, on the reverse strand, counting down.
AATGAGCGTTAACTTATCACAAAAGCCTTGCCCACACTCTCTGCACACAAAGGGGATACCTGCGTGCGCCCTCTTGTGCCTAAAGAGGTTTGGCTTCTGGCCGAACCTTCTACCACACTCCCTGCATATGAAAGGCTTTTCCCCTGAATGTGTCCTCTGGTGTGAGATGAGGGTTGACTTATCATTAAAACCCCGCCCACACTCCACACAGACAAACGGCTTCTCCCCTGAGTGTGTCCTCTGGTGTGTGATGAGGGTTGATTTCCGGGTAAAGCCTCGCCCGCATTCCCTGCACACAAATGGCTTCTCCCCTGTGTGTGACCTCTGGTGCTTGTTAAGGTTTGACTTCAGGCTAAAGCGCTGCCCGCACTCCAGGCACGTGTAAGGTCTAACCCCTGAGTGTGTCCTCTGGTGTGTCTTGAGGTTTGATTTCCAGCTGAAGTGACGCCCACATTGTGTGCATACATAAGGCTTCTCTCCTGTGTGTGTCCTTAAGTGTCTAATGAGGTGTGACTTCTGGCTAAAGCCTTGCTCACACTCCCTGCACACATACGGCTTCTCTCCTGAATGCGTCCTCTTGTGTCTGATGAGGTGTGAATGCTGGCGAAAGCCTCGCCCACACTCCCTGCACACATAAGGCTTCTCCCCAGAGTGTGCCCGCTGGTGTGTAATGAGGTTTGACTTCAGGCTAAAGCTCTGCCCACATTCCTTGCACACATAAGGCCTGACCCCTGAGTGTGTCCTCTGATGTGTGAAGAGATTTGATTTCCAGGTAAAGCCTCGCCCACACTCCTTGCACACATAAGGTTTCTCCCCTGAGTGTGTCCTCTGGTGTGTGACGAGGTTTGACTTCCAGGTAAAGCCTCGTCCACACTCCCCGCACACATAAGGCTTTTCTCCAGAGTGCATACTCTGGTTTTTGGTGAGGACTGACATATTGCTAAAGCTTTGTCCCCACTCACTGTACATTCGAGGTATCTCCCCTGTGTGTGTCTTCTGGAGGCTGAGCAGGTTTGACTCCTTGATAAAGCCTAGCCCAAACTCTCTATATTTGATTGTTCCAAATCCTGAGACTTCTAAACCGTGCAATACTCTGTCTGTTTCCTCAAAGTCTGTCCTCTGGGCTGGGCAGGGCCCTATATCCACCTCTCTGCTGTCTTCCTTGGACCTTACTGGCTGCTCTTCTCGTGGGCTGGAGAACGCCTTCAAAATGCTGCTTGTGCTTCCTCTCCCAAACAAAGGCTTGGAGTCGTCTTCTCTCTCTTGGATTTCTGCTTTGTTGCTCGAGCAGGTTGGATCAGAGAGTTGCTCCTGCTGCTGGTTCTGATCTTCTGGATAGTGTGTCCCTGGATGGAGAGGATTTCCTGCACATAAACTTGACAACAGCTGAGGGAGATGACTGAGCCACACATGTTGGCTGAGGGCTTGCCGACTAGAGAATGCCAGAGGGCAGGAGGGACAAGGCTGAATTTCTAGCTTTGATCCTGCTGAAGAAAGAATGTTTTTAGTCAGAGTAGTCATAGGTAGGGCTGCCAGGCCATTTTGCTTTGCCCATTGGTCATTCATAATATGTTTACCTCACAAGCTGTTTCCCATCCAGCCATCCTTCTCAAGATCTATTTTTCATTTCACTTGATGCGTTATGTTTTCTAATTGCAGGAGTTAGCAAACATGCTCAGTGGACCAAATCGAGCCTGCAACCTGCTTTTCTATGGCCTGCCAGCTAAAAACGGTTTTCACCTTTTTAAAGGGTTGAAATAAAAAGAAAGAAAGGAGACAATGCAACAGACTGTATGTGGCCTGGAAAGCTTAAAATATTTACTATGCGGCCCTTTATAGAAAAAGTTTGTTGACCCTTGTCCTATTGAAATGTAGAAAACTCACACCAAGGACGTATTTTCACATTACCCAACAGATTAAAAAGTTTCAGGGGTTCTAGAAATGAACCAAAAACATACAATAAATTGAGACGTGTTTATTCATGAAAAACAGTGAACTTCAGATAAGAAGAGTGGGAGTCTGTGGCATTATTGCCTGGAGCCGCTCTCACCCTTCTAATCCCCTAGCGTGGGTGGTATGGTGGCTATACCAGGGCAGGCCAGAAAGGATCAGTTTTGCTGCTGCGGGAGGGGGCTCACTTGATTTGGGGTGGAAGTTCCAATGCCCAGTGGAACTGTCAATAAATGCAGTGATCTAGGCAGTAAATGAACAGGGAAGGCCAGTGACTGCTATCTGAGATTGAAGTCTTGGTTGTGACAAAAAAAAAAAAAAAAAAAAGACCGTCAGACTATCCAGCAATGCAGCAGGGACAGCCTGCAAGTGAGAGAGCCAGAGAGGGGCTTGATAAGCTCCCCACACAACCCTAGCTGACTGGAAGGCTGTTGGCAAAAGAAGGAAAGACTTCTGGGGGCCCAAGCTCTGCACATACCCCTGCCTGACAGAGAGGCTGCAACCAGGTCCAGAGGAAAAATGAGCGGGATAACTGGAAAGTAAAAGGCCAGAAAAGACTTGAAAACTACTGGAACATTGAATGCACTCCCCAGCTCATGCACTTATCCATTGGCAAAGGTAGGAAGCCTTACTGGCTCAAAGTATTTGAATATAACCTATAGCCAATTTTTGCAGACCACTAAGCTCTGCAGATACAAGGTTGAAATCTAGGAAGCCAGGATTAAATACAAACAGAAGAATAAAATAAAAAATCAAGGAGAAACATCATCTTCACAGAGGAAATATATTCCACATATTTAGTCTAAAAAAGTTACTAAACAAAGATCACAACAACAATACACAGGCAGGAAATACAATCAGATACTAGAAGGGCTACAATATAATATCTAAAATATCTTGTTTTCAAAGAAACAGGAAAGAGTGACTCACACTCAGGAAAAAATGCAGCCATAGAAACTGTTGCTGAGTGAATCCTAATGTTGATTTACCGGAATGGTGGGGGGAGACTTCAAAGCCGATACTAGGAATGTATTCAAAGAAGTAAAGAAAACCATGTGTAAAAAATTAAAGGAAAGTAGGATAACTTAAAAAATAAAGAATTTCAATAAAGAATAGAAACTATTAAAAGGAAACAAAAAAGAAATTCTGGAATTAAAAAGTAAAATAACTGAAGTTACAGCGTTACCAGAGAGCTAGACTAGCACATTTGAGTTTGTAACAGAACCAGTGAAGCTGAAGAAAGATCAATAGAAATTACCTAAACTGAAGGACAGCGTGAAAGATTGAAGAAAAACAAAGAGCCCCAGAAACCTGTGGGACACCATCAGGCAAACCAACTCACGTGTAATGGGAACTCAGGAAGGAGAAGACAGAGTGAAAAGAGCAGAAAAATACCTGAAGAAATAGTGGCTAAAAAGTCTGAAATTTGATGAAAAACATTAATCTACAGGTCCAAGAAGCTCAACAATCCCCAAGATAAACATAGAGATCCCTAGTTAGACACATCAAACTGTTGACCATCAGAAAAAAAGACAAAGAGAAAATCTTGAAGGCAGTAAAGGAAAAATGACTCCACACATTTAGGGTGAAAACAATATGATTAGTGCTAACTTCTCATCAGAGACAATGGAGACCAGAAGGCAGTGGAATGACATAGTTAAAGTGCTGAAATAAAGGCAAAAAAACTATCAATGAAGAATTCTAATCTCACAAAACTATCCTTCAAAAATGAAACTGATATAAAGATATTCACAGAGTAACAAGTACTCAGAGTATCCATTGCTAACATGAAATAATAAGTCCTTCAGGCTGAAAAGAAATGACATCAGACACTAATTCAAATCCACAGGAAGAAATGAGGACTACTGAAACTGGTAAATACATAAGACACCATATGTATATTTTTCTCTTTTATTTTCTTAATTTCTCTAAAATGCATAAGATTATTACAAAAGCAATAACTATAACACTATTCTGTGGGCTTTATAACATATATATATAATTATCTTACTAATTAGAAGTAGATTGTGATAAATTAAGATGCATATTTTAATTCCTAGAGCAGTGGTAAGAAAATAACTCTAAAAAAAAAGAAGAAGAATTAAAAAATCAAGAGAATTAAAATAGTACACTTAAAAATTTTTTTAACTGATTTTCTGCAAAGGTGCCAAGACAATTCAATGGGGGAAAGCATTCTATTTTTAACAAACAGTGCCAGGACAATTGAATATTCATATGCAAGAAAATGAATTTAGACTTTCATCTCATACGATACACAAAAATTAACTCAACATGGATCACAGCTCTAAATGTAAAAGCTAAAAGTATAAAACTTCTAGATGAAAATCTTCATAACCCTGGCTAAGCAAAAAGTTCTTAGTTACACCACCAAAAGCACAGCCCATTAAAAAAATTGTTAAATTGGATATCATCAAAATTTAAAACTTTTATGCTTGAAAAGACACTATTAAGAGAATGAAAAGACAAGCTACAGACTTGTCTCTTTTCTGAAACTTCACTTCATAGAGTTAAAAATATGTGAAAATCCTATATCTGATATAGGACTTCTGTCTAGAATATATGAAAAACTCTTACAACTCAAAAAGAAGACAAACAGTTCAATTTAAAAATGGGCAAAAGAATTGAATAGCTATTCCACCAAAGAAAATATGCAAATGGTTAATAAGCACCTAAAAAGCTCAACATCACTAGTCATTAGGGAAACGTAAATTAAAACCACAATGGAATACCGCTACACACCCAGTAGGATGTCTATAATCAAAATTAGAGACGATGACAAGGGTTGTCAAGGATGCAGAGAAAATTAAACCCTAATACAGTGGTAACAGAAAATGCAAAAATAGAAAATAGAAATGTAAAACAGAAACATACAAGGGGCCGGCCCCGTGGCCGAGTGGTTAAGTTCGCACGCTCTGTTTCGGTGGCCCAGGGTTTTGCGGGTTCGAATCCTGGGCGTGGACATGACACCGCTCATAAAACCATGCTGAGGCGGCGTCCCACATGCCACAACTAGAAGGACCACAACCGAAAATACACAACTATGTACCGAGGGGCTTTTGGAGAAAAAGGAAAAATAAAATCTTAAAAAAAAGAAACATACAGCCACTTTGGAAAACAATTTTGTAGTTTCTTAAAAGGTTAAACTTATCATAAAATCCAGAAATTCTACTCTAGTTAACTACCCAAGAGAAATGAAAGCATATGTCCACATCAAGACTGGCACATGACTATTCTTAGCACTACTCACAATAGCCGAAAAGTGGGCACTGTCCAAACGTCTATCAACCTGTGAATGGGCAACCAAAATGCATATCCATACATAAAATGTCATATTGCAATAAAAAGGAATGAATTACTGATACATATAGCAACATGGATGAACCTGAAAAACATTCTGCTAAATGAAAGAAGCCAGTTACAAAAGATTATATATTTATGATACCATTTATATAAAATGTCCAGAAACAGCAAATCTATACAGCCAGCAGATCAGTGGTTTCCTGGAGCTCAGATGGGAGGAGGGATAGATGCAAATGGGCACAAGGGAACTTTCTGGAGTGACGGAATGTTCTACAGTTGGATGGAAGTGATGATCATACAACTCTAAAAGTTTACTAAAAATAAATGAACTACCACTGAAAATAAGTAGATTTCATAGTATACAAATCACACCTCAAAGAAGTTGTTAAAAAAGCAGCACCTGTGGAACTTTATACTTCTAAAATGTCAATGTCATAGAAGACAAAGGAAGGTTATGGAAATGGCCTATAATGAGGGAGACTAAACAGACACGACATGTAAATGCACCACCTAAACCTGGACTGGATCACGTTCTAGAGAGGAAAAAAGATATTATTCTGTCTACCGACAAAATTATAATATGAGGTATTATTAGATAAAATTACTGTATCAAAGTTAAATTTACTGAGATTGATTACTGTACTATGGTCACACGAGAGATTATCGCCATTCTTAGAAAACCTTTTAACAAACTACACACACATATATATACATAAACATATACATAAATATATACACATACATATTGAGAGAGGGAAAGAGAAGAGAGAGCATGCACACAGGAGAACACAAGCAAATGATGAAGCAAATTGGGTAAAATATTAGCAGGTGATTTCATGATGCCATTTTATAATAATCACATGCCATATATATTTACACACACGTATACACACGTGTGTGTGTGTGCAGAGGATATAAAGGTGTTCTTTATTTTTATTTTTGAAAATTTTCTGTAATTTTGAAATAATTTCCAAATATCAAGTCAAAAATAAAAGGATGAAGCCTACTTCTGAAAATGGCAGCAGACTGAATTGGTCACAAGAATCCCGGCAGAAAACAATAATAAAACTGGATAAAATACAACAAACAGCTATTTAAAGGCACTGGGAAACACTCAAAAGCAACCAGAGGCTGGTTGGAGGAGAGAGTTTATGTTCAAAAAAGTGCAATGGAGGGGCCAGCCCCATGGCCTAGTGGTTAAGCTTGGTGCACTCCGCTTTGGCGGCCTGGGTTCGCAGGTTTGGATCCTGGGTGTGGACCTACACCACTCGTCAGCCAGGCTGTGGCGGCAACCCACATATAAAATAGAGGAAGACTGGCACAGATGTTAGCTCAGGGCCAATCTTCCTCAAGCAAAAAAAGAGGAAGATTGGCAACAGATGTTAGCTCAGGACTAATCTTCCTCAGCAGCAACAAACAAACAATGGGAAGGGATAAGAATTTGATTTGTGACTCTCTTGCCCAAGAGCACTCCCAACACACACAACTACAGCAGTGGAAAAATAGTGCTGAAACGGCATAGCCTGACTGGGTCAAGGTGCCAGAGAGGATTCAGAGCTGCAACAGAAGCTGCAGGTATGGGTTAAGAATAGAAGGAAATTTAGAGTCTTAAATCCTCATATGAAAAAAGACAGAAGGCTGACAAGTAATACTGTTAAACAGTCATCTCAAAAAATTAGCAAAAGAATAGCAAAATAAGCCCAAAGTAAGAAGAGGAAGGAAATATTAAATATAAGTTCAGTCACAATACATACAATAGACATGATCAACAAAGCCAAAAGTTGCTTTTTGAAAAGATTAATAAGTTTAACAGACTTTTGACAAGAGTGAGAAAGAAAAAAGGGAAGGCAAAAATATATAGATGAAATAGTATTCTACATATGAAACATTAAAGACAGAATCATAAATTATATGATAAACACCAAAGAACTAGAAATTAAACACCAAAGAATAAGACAAATCATTGGATTAATAAAACCATTCAGCCACGCTGCTGGATATACCATAGACGATCGTTATAGTGAGACATTTTAGTTATACATGTCAATGAAAAACAGTTATAAACATTTAGCTTTTAAAAATATAACTCTCAAAACAGCAAAAAATAAGCCTATGTATAAATTTAAAGAAAAATGTCCATTTACAGAAAATTATAAAACTTAGCAAAAGTTTTGTAAGTAATGAAGTTCTGTTAGTAATGGAGATGCATTAATAAATAAGTGAGAGCAGACAACATACAACAGAAAGACAATGCTGTAAAAGATGTCAATTCTCTTCAAATTAATTAAAATATTAATATATGTATATTAATTAATAAATTCAATGTAATTACAACAAAATCCTGATAGGCTATTTTATGAAATCTGACAAGCTGATTGTAAAACATCAGTGGGCCAAAACTAACTAAGACATGGTGAAGAAAAAAATGGGAGGGCTTGACCTGCCAGACAGGAAGACATTGTAAAGCTGTGGTAAATTAAAACAGTGTGACATTGGTGCAAGGATACGCAAACACAACAATGGAACAGAACAGAGAGGCCAGAAATTAATCCGTGCGTGTACTGAAATTCAAAATATGAGAGAAGTGTCATTTTAGGAAAATGAGGAATTATTCAACGAATGGTACCAAATCTGATGGCTATGCATTTAGAAATATATAAAACTAGATCCATATCTCCCAAGACTTAACAAAATCCATTCCAGAGAGATTAAACACCTAAGTGTAAAAAGCAAAATATTTTTGAATTTATAGAAGAAAATCTAAATAATGTCTTTATGATCTTGACGAAAGGAATTCTTAAATCAGACACACACGCAAAAACACCATACAAAAAAAGATTGACAAATCCAACCCCAACATTAAAATTTATAAAATTATTATGAAAGGCCATTTACACAGTGGGCAAATTTTATAACATTCTTGAAATAAAAAACTTTTACTGACGGGAAACAGATCAGTGGTTGCCAGGGGTTAAAGCTGGGGGAGGACAGCAGGAAGGATTTTCTGTGCAGTGATGGAACACTCCGTACGCTTAATGTGGTGGTGGTGGTTACACGAGTCTACGTATGTGACAAAATTTCATAGTACTATAGAACAACAACAACGAAGCACACGTAAAAACTGATGAAATCTGAATCCGAATGAGGTCTGTAGTTTACTTAATAGCACTGTACCAATGTCAACTGCCTGGTTTTGAAAGGTACTATGCTTATATAAGATGTAATTGGAGAAAGCTGCGTGAAGAATAGATGGGAACTTTCTATATTATTTTTACAAATTGAGACAAATTACTTCAAAGTTAAACAACTTTTTAAAGAGCAAATAGATCACAGACTGGCAGAAGACAGACAGAACACATGTAACTGACAAAGAATTCATTCCCAAGATTTATTGAAAAATTTCTGCAAATGAACAAGAAAAAGAAAAGCCGGGAAAAGGTTTGGACAGGCAATTCATAGGAAAGGAAACATCAATGCCAATCAACCTACGAACATATCAAAAGACGCTCAAGCTCAATGCTAATCAAATTAAAACTACTGTGAGAGGCCATTTCACCCCCAAAAGATGGTCAAATACTAGAGTCTTCGTTGCAGCGGCCCTAACAAACTAACGCGGCAACTGCGGGGAACAATTTGGCATTACCTAGTCAGACTGAACAAGTACGCACTCTTGGACTCAGCTACTCTACTCTTAGGTTTGCAGCTTAGAGAAACAGGTGCTGACACACCTAAGGGCACAGGTGTGAGAATGTTCACAGCTGCATTCTTTAATAGCCAAAACTGGTAAAAACATCCATGTCCAACAAAATAGAATGGAGAAATGAACTGTATTATAGGTATGCATATCATACAATAAATGCTATACAACATATATCAACGTGAATAAATCTTACAAACTTAGTGTCAGTGGAGAGCAAACTACAGAAAGATACACATGGTATGATGACACTGATATACAGTTTAAAAATATGCCAAACAACACTATAGATAGTTGAGGGATTTATGAACTAAAGCAAAAAGCCATGAATGGGAATTATAGATCCCTAGTTTTGAAAAACAGTCCCTTTGGGCAGGGAGGTGGGGAGGTTTCAGATAGAGTCTGGGAAGGGGAGACGGAGGCTTCGACTGTTTAGGTAATGTTTTATTTTTTAAGCTGGGATGTTGGTACATGAGTATGCATTTTCTTATTATTCATAGCTTTCTGTAATCTTAATTACTGAGTAATAAATTTTTTAATTATAGGAATTAGAAAGGTGGAGATAATCAAACTACGCTTAGCCGAAGAGAAAATGGAAAGTGTCTAATGCTCATGGGGTAGGTGCAGTTTTTAAGATCAAGAGGAGAGAAAGCCCGTAAGTGAGGAACGACCAAGCACGATGGAGAAGGCAAGCCAAGTGAGAGGAAGGAGGCTCCCAGGTGGAGCAGAGAGACAAGGAAACCGGGAAGGCCCCTCCCTCACCTGGAGATGATATTCTGGAAGGGAGATCACGCCAGGCAGCCTTACTGGGGCCCAGGAAGGCCTGAAGAAGAGTTTCCTCCCAGGACCCAAGAGATGCCTCCTCCCTCCGTGTGCCAAGCTGCAAAGTCCCGTCTGCCCCGTCTCACACTCACCTGGACAGAGGCCCAGCGGACATTGTCTCTCCTCTATCCAGGGCTCGTCCCCTTGCTCCAGCTGAGAAATGAGTTTTGGTTTGGAAAGTGGAATTTCTGCTCATAGGGAAAGAAAACAAGGGAACTCTAGGTTATGGCTCAAGGGGCCATTCCAGAACTCAGAGCCAAAATGGGGAGGGAAACCCAGAGGGTGGTACAAAGGACCTATGAATAGTGAACTCTCTAGGAGGGTTGAGTAAGAAAAGGGGAGTCCAATCAGAAAAACTGCACATTAACACTTGGTCAATGACAATCTCCTGAGTTTGGAGCAAGCTAAAATAGAGAGCCCCAGCCTTGGGAAAGAGGCCTGAAAATGCAGTGTCATGTTCTGTACAACATGAATAAATCTACCTCCTTTCACTACACTAAATCCTGATTTAACCCGAGGAAAAAGGTAAATTATTGTTTTTAAGCCCAACACTAAGACAAAGCTGCTTCGTGGGCAGCCTTTCCTTGTAACATGTAGAAAATACCCTGTGGGCAGATTTTAAGCGCTAAGGGAAGCCATCCTTACCCAGTGAGACCAGGTGGCTGTAGGTCTCCAGCATCACTTCCCTGTGCAGGGTCCTCTGAGCAGGGCTCAACAACCTCCACTCCTCCTGGGTGAAGTCCACGGCCACATCCCTGAACGCCACAAATGCCTTGAACACAAAACACACCCCTGCTCATCCAGGAGTCCGCCTTGCTCACAGTAGGGATCAAAAGGCTTCCCCGAGAAATGCAAATCAAAACTACACTAAGATATCACCTTACACCCGTTAGAATGACAAAAATATCTAAAACTAATAGCAACAAATGTTGGAGAGGTTGCGGAGAAAAAGGAACCCTCATACACTGCTGGTGGGAATGCAAACTGGTGCAGCCACTATGGAAAACAGTATGGAGATTCCTCAAAAAACTAAAAATAGAACTACCATACGATCCAGCCATCCCACTACTGGGTATTTATCCCAAGAGCTTGAAGTCAGCAATCCCAAAAGTCCTGTGCACCCCAATGTTTATTGCAGCACTGTTTACAATAGCCAAGACGTGGAAGCAACCTAAGTGTCCAGCAACAGACGAATGGATAAAGAAGATGTGGTACATATATACAATGGAATACTACTCAGCTGCAAAACAGAACAAAATCATTCCATTTGCAATAACATGGATGGACCTTGAGAGAATTATGTTAAGTGAAATAAGCCAGCGAGAGAAGGATAATCTGTGTATGACTCGACTCATATGAGGAATTTAAAATTATGGACCAAGAACAGTTTAGTGGATACCAGGGGAAAGGTGGGGTGGGGGGTGGGCACAAAGGGTGAAGTGGTGCACCTGCAACATGACTGACAAACATTAATGTACAATTGAAATTTCACAAGATTGTAACCTATCAATAACTCAATTAAAAAAAAAAAAAAGCCTTCCCCGAGGGAGCTGGAGATTTCTAGACCCTACTTTGGACTGTAAAGGAAGGGTAGCAGAGTATGCCACTCCAAAATATGCCACTTTGGCATCAGGATTACTTTGAGCTGAAGGCAATTAAGAAGCAAACACAAGAGGGGCCAGCCCAGTGGCATAGTGGTTAAGTTCACACACACTGCTTTGGTGGCCCGGGATTTGTGGATTTGGATCCCGGGCACAGACCTACACACTGCTCATCTAGCCATGCTGTGGTGGCATCCCATATACAAAATAGAGGAAGACTGGCACAGACATTAGCTCAGGGACGATCTTCCTCACCAAAAAAAAAAAGCAGACACAAGAGAAGCTCTAAAAGCAGACCATAAATTTGTAAAGGTGTCCCCCATCCCCTCTCTACCAGGGGGAATAGAAGTTAATCACCAGACAACTCTAGACCCTTATGAGCCTAGAGACGGGCCCCAGAGGAATCTTACCTAACTAGCCCCCATCTTCCATTAGTTCCCCCATATATTTACCTTCCCACAATTTGCTGTCCTAGAAACTCAAAATCCTTTTCCTTTGTCTTGTCACTTCTCTAAAAAGTTATTGTTCTTTCACTAAGACGCTATATGAGCCCAAGTTCTAACCATCCCTTTGAGTTACTCATCACTGAGTCCTGCCATGTGTATGCATGATGGACATGTTAATAAACTTGTTTATTTTTCTTGTTAATTAGTCTTTTGTCAGTCTAATCTGCAGGGCTCCAGCCAATGAACCCAAGAGAGGCAGAGGAAAAAAGAATTACTTTCCTCCTCTACATGACCTTGGTCCCAAGGGTCAAAGTCCTTTATTCTCATATCTCTGTCCAGCCAGCATCATTTGTGCAGCTATTGCTATCAACATCCTAGGCTTGCTGCTGGAGGGGATAAAAGCAAAACAAAAAAAAGTTCCTTCACATCGGGAGCTTTAAATCTAGTCAGGGAAAAGAGGGAAATCTCTCTCTCTCTCTCTCTCACACACACACACACACACACACACAAATTAAACAGTAAAAAATAATCATCTTGCTAAGCATTTATGTTCTAATAGCAGCAGGTGAGCCCCTGGGTGGGGGGGGCTGGTGTGAATAACCCACCAATATGTATACTTGACAGCAGGACTCATTCCTTCCCCTCCCTCACACTGCCACTGCCCTGCTCAGGCCTGAGGAATGGAGGTGCAGGGTGGTAAAGAGCCTGGACTCAAACCACACTGCCTGGATTTGGAACTCACCTGCCCCCAGTTAGGGTACCTTTAGGCAAATTAGCTAACCTCTCAGCCTGAACTGAGAGTAACAGGGTGGTGGAGGAGCCGACGAGCGGACAAATGACTCGGACAACTCACTGCTGCAACAGTAGGTGCTCAGGGAGGACTCCCCGGCCATTCCACGTAAAATTCCCCCTCCTGCTTTGCTGTCTCCCTTCCACTCTAGATAATGCGTGTGTTATTCGTCTTTATTTTCTGATTCCCTCCTAGACTGTAAGGTCCCTGTGCGTGGTTTACTGCTATGGCCCCAGTGCCTGGAACAGAGCCTGCGATCACTAAGCAGGCAAATGCTTCTAGAGGACTGAATATGCAATTATTCCACTGGCAAAGTTTCAGATGACCCTCTGCCACCTGGAAAGCTGTACTTTGGAGGCTGGAATAGACGATGGTCCTCGGCACAGCAGTTTTGGGGAGGTGTCGGCATGCAGGTGCGGGAGGCGTGCAGAAACCAAGTGCAAACGAGCCAAGGGATCCAGGTCCGGGATTCTTCCTAGCCCAACCCTTTTCTGTCTTTTAAAATGGGGTACGATCTCCAGTCCACAGGTTTAGTTTGACCCATGCACTGCTTTAAAACTTTTTTTAATATCAATTATATATTGGGAGATTTCATATGAAAATCTCAACTTACGGGCCCTGTTGAGAAATCCGTAAATCTGACCACTCTGGGCTTTGCACAGCTGGAGGCCACAAATGGCTGAAGGTGACTTATACTGGAGGTCGTTAGCCTAGGCATGTTATTGGCAGACTGCTGCAACTCCCACCTTATCCGTTTCGCTCATTTAGGTACACGCCTGGTCTCTTTGGTGATCTGGCTTTGCATCCTCTTCTCAGAACACCACCACTCCTTGAGGGATGACACTGTGTCTCTCAAACTGATTCCATGCTGTGCCCTCCCCATGGCTCTTACCTTCTCAGGAGACCCTCCCCTCAATTTCCTGTCCCGTACCAGCTCAGCTGTTCTCCAGTGGGGCTGGGCTGTGAAATGGCCTTAAGACACTACCCCACTTTAGGCCCCCTCTCCACCTATAGTAATAGCAGTTCTAGAACCCAGCCTGCCCCCATGTCATTAATCACAAAGAGCACAGGCAGGACAAGTGAGAGTTGTGGTTCTTATCCCTCATCCCTGGCTGTACTTTAGAGCTAACTGTGTGGTGTTTTAAATTATGGATTCCTGGGTCCCACCCCAAATCAATAAAATCAGACTCCGGGGATAGGGCTTTCATACTCTTAACAGCTCCTAAGTATAGTCATGGTTGTGAATCACGGGGCCGGAGGACCTCAGGAGGGAGGTTACTGAGGGACAGACAGATCAGGGCAGGTTTCACGAAAGGGAAGTATGATCTTAGTCTGAAAAGGCAGGCAGGATTTCAAAGGATCAGAGAGAAGAGGGCTAGGCAATCCAGACAAGGCACGTGGGATGGGAGGGAATAAGGAATGAAAACTGGCTCGTTGGAAAAGACAGCAGGCAGGTTGTGCAGCCTACAGCGGGTTTGAAAAGCCAAACGAACATAAAACTCTATGCTTTACTGTGCATTTAAGGCACTATTTGAGTACTACCCTTGAATTGATGGTAGAAAGCACATGTAGCAAAACATCCATTGTTGAATCTAGGTAGAAGGCAGATATGTGAGTATCAACATACAAGTCTTTGTATTTTTTCTATAGGTTTGAAACTGTTCATAGCTAAATATTGAAGAGGAAAGACTATTCACTCATTCAGGTATTTGCCTAGTCCCTGTGGTGATTAGATTTTACAACCCTTCTCAGAATGAATGCGCGCGGGTGTGTGTGTGCGCGCACACACACACACACACATCCCCTTGAAAACCCCCGACAAAGAAGCTACATTAGAGACCATCCTACGTTATTTCAACAAGTTTAACACAACTGGTATTCCTGCAGCCCTGGAAAAATTAATGGTGTCTTTGTATGAGAACCATGCATGTAGGTGGTAGGGTAAACACTAAATGGATGACTCACCGTGATCCATTCCAAACTTCTCCACTGGGGAGCAACACGGCGTGGGGAACTAAAGTCAAGTCAAAGGGAGGCCTGACTGACGTACAAATAACCCATGCCCCTGCCGGCTGAAGAATGGATCTACCGCTGACGCTAACCAGAAGCCACAAGAAGCCTGCCGTAGGATTCCAGCAAAAGACTTCTTCATTTTTAAGATGGAATAATGGGAAGCCAATACTTTTCCTGATGCTCATAAACACAGGCACAGGTTACCCAAAAGCAGCAGCATAGCCTAGTGCACTGGCTTTCAGTGTGGTCCCTGAACCCATAACACCAGATCTCTTGGGAACTTGTTTGAAATACAAATTCCCAGGCCCCATCCTAGAACCAATGAATCAGAAATTCTGGGGGTGGGGCAAAGCAAGCTGTTTTAACAAGCCTTCCAGGTGATTCTGAGTCACAGTAAAGTCTGAGAACTACTCAGTGGCTAAAGCACACTCTGGAGACAAACTGTTCAAATGACAGCCCTCCTCCCATGACTCTGCATCAATAACTTAACATCTCTGTCTCAATTTTCCATAAAATGGATATTATAATAGTACTTACCTTTTGGGGTTGTTCTGAGAATTAAACAAAGTTGCTATTGGTAAACATCCTACGCCTCTGAGGGGAACCAGCCTGGGTGAGGCTGACACTGTGAAGAGCAGAGTCGAGTGGAGGAATCTAAGAGCCCCAGTCGTTGACACGCTTATGACGGTAGAGGACCAACCCCAAAGCGCGTCCTGGCTCTGGACTTCCTTTCATGTGAGCTAAGTTACTTAGTGTTTAGAACAGTCTAAATGGAGTTTCCTGCTGCTTGCAGCCCAGAGCATCCTAATTGACTGGTGGATTGTTATAAGTGAT
Organism: Equus quagga; assembly: GCF_021613505.1. NCBI lineage: Eukaryota > Metazoa > Chordata > Mammalia > Perissodactyla > Equidae > Equus > Equus quagga. The sequence goes on along the minus strand of NC_060279.1, from coordinate 99,396,986 downwards.
GGCCCCCAGTGAACCATGCCTCCCTGTTTCTACCCTTTATGAGTTCTCCTCCTAAACTATCTCTAGGCTTGACCACACGACATCCTTTATCTTATGGGACATTAGCAAACATGATGCAGAGGTTTAAAAGGCATTTGGGTTTGGGGCTGGCTGGCTTTCTTTCTGTGCGGAAACCTTGAGGCCACCATGTAAACAAACTGAGCTTGCCTGCTGAAGAGGCCACACAGAGAACCAAGAAACAAGGTACCTCAGCTAACCAGCCTCTCAACCACCAGACAGGTGAGATCATCCAGCTCCAGCTGAGCAGCCAGCTGACTACAGCCACATGAGTAAGCCCAGGTAAATCAACAGAACCATTCAGCTGTGCCAAGATGAATCGCTGACCCACATGACTATGAACCAATACGTGATTTAAGCCACTAAATTGGTACACAGAAATAAAGTGCTGTCATAACATACACCCATAACATGTGGCATTAGCTTTGGGAACAGGACATGCACAGAGGCTGGGAAAGCATCTAGGAAACTGTTAGCAGAGGTTGGAAAAGCAGTAAACAAACTGTTAGCAGAAGCCAGAAAAGCAGTGAGGAAACCACTCTGGCAGCTTAAAAAAGACAACACATGCTATGTATTAGCAAAACTACCACCTGCACTAATTTGGAAAATAGAAAAATATGTAGTGAACTTTCAGATCTGGCTAAAGAGATCTCTGGAAAGCCTGTTAAAAGTTTCAGACAGATGCTTCTAACTAAATATGATAACGTATAGAAAGAGAAGAGCTAAAGAAGCAACTCCGGCGTTTGCAAGCCTAATTTAGAGGAAATACAGACAAGCCAGGACTTGCTGGGTTGGAAAATAAAACTGTTTTATATCTCCAGTCTCTCCAGCCAGCAGAAGTCTCAAAATAAGAAATGGCCTCAGGGTAAAGATCAAGTTTGGCTGAAAGACCCAAACTTTAGGACCTCTGAAAGTTTAAGCTGATGTCTAGGAGACTCTAAACTAGACAAAAGGGATTCAAGATTCTTACAGGTATTATCTCACAGCACTGACACCCTGACCAAAGCTGAGAGGCCTATCTGGAAAAGAACTGTGGTTATAATTTTTGTTTAATAGAGTGGTCTTATAATCCGATACATGGGAAACCCAAAGAGTTTTTAAAGAAATTTTATCAACTTGACTAAAAGGGCTAGAGACATTTCAAACTGAAGAGGCCTCCTATGTGTCGTCTCCAATTCCTCCCCTTTTTGAATGGGTCTGTCTATTGCAGTTTTCCTGTCCCCGTCTCACCACCGCATATTAGGTGGGTGGCTGGGGGTAGAGGGAAACAATGACTTGTCTTTTCAGTATACAGGTTTCCGACTTAAAGGAGTTTCACTGAAGAAGCCTTAGCCACATCCAGACTGATATACATAAGATACTGGGCTTTGAGTCTGTGATGAAACTTTTGGGGATCCTGGGGGAGGGGTGAGTTTATCTTGCACATGGGAAGGATATGAATCACTGGGATCAGAGGGTGGTTACAGTAATGAACCCCAATGAATCCTGTGTCCCTGTATCAATACCCTTGTGTTATCCCCTTCTACAACAACTCTGGACTTGGCCATGAGACTTGCTTTGGTCAAAGGGACACTAACAAACATGACACAAGTTGGGGCTTAAAAAGTGTTTGTTCGATGGGGTTGTCCTCTCTTGCTGTATAGAGAAACCCAAGACTATCATTTGATCAAGCCCAAGCCCACATGGAAAAGAACCAAGAAGAACTAAAGTACCCTAGTCAAGCAGCTTGGTAAAGTCATGGACGGATGGTCATCTAGCTCCAGTCAAACTGTCAGCTGACTGCAGCAACATGAGCAAGGCCAGGTGAACCCCACAAAACACCCATCTGTGCCCAGCTCTAAATGCTGACCTACCAAACTGTGTGCTAATAAGTGATTTTGCCTTAAGTCAATAAATTTTGGGGTGCTTTATTATGCAGCAAAGCCTAACTGATACACTGATAAAGAAGTCATGTTACATGAAAAATGCTTTGCAATAATATCACCCTTGACTTGATAAGTTGCTCATGCAGTCAGAAACTCCTAAGATAGATTTAGAGAGCAATAGATTCATTCCTCCCATTTCTCACTTACGGGCATGAAGCCATTAGATGGGAAAGAAGACAGATTCATGCGAACAACCAGAATAGTTATTTTTCTCCCTTTTTCCAGCTGAGTGCCTAGAAAGGCAATTTATCTAAGTCAAAGGTGTATATGAGATGACTCTGATGTGGTTGCAATAAATATACTTTCTGAATGAATAATCAGGACATGATGTCAGACACCAGGACAACACATTTGGAATGAGGACTGTCCTAAATATCTAACACACTGTCATGAGCCACTAAAATCTTCTGAACAGAAAAGTGATGTTACCATAATGTTTGGGGAAAATGAGGATTACAGAAACATACAATGGGTAGCAAAGGACCATGTCAACATGTGAAAACAAACCAAGACACTATTGTGAACATTCACGAGAGAAGAAAAAGATTTGCACTGGCAGGTCTGCCTTGGGAATGTACAACTGCACAATGTAACAATAAAAACAAAAACAAAAAACCTGCACAGTGTAAAGCAAAGACATCGTGAGGGAAAAAGGGAGTCTCAGAAAAGGAAGAAATAACTGATAGGATTAAATGTTTGAGAACAGGCAGGGTTCAAAGCTCCAGCAGGTAAACGGTCATTGCTATTTAGCATGTCATATTTTTGTTTGAAGAATAAAAACAAATCTATAAAAGAATTTCTTGCACAAAGTTGATCACAGAAGCATTATTTTACAACAGTTAAATGTTGGGAACAAGTTAAACGTTCGGGAAATATTTAATCCATTCAATGGACTGTTACAGAAATTACTTCTGGTGGGATGAGTGTTGGCTGTTCCTTCATCTACAAAAATGGGTCTCAGAAGATACACTGTCACTAGCTTTAGTAACATGATTTAGTAACTATGATTTAGTAACTATGATTTTATCATTAAGGTTTGTCAAAATGCATGTAGGTAGGGGGGGTGTGTGTGTATGTGTATAAATGAAATCAAATCCCAGTGATAAAGGAATCCCAAAATAAAACGGAAGACTCAGAAGTGTGCAGGCCGTGCTTTACACATCACTGACTGTAGTCTATTGTGTTCTGCACACGGCAGACATTCAGCAAATCTGTTCAGCAGGATCTATGAAAAAATGCTTAACGTTAGTAACATCATGTGCTAATCCATCTCATTTGTCACAAATTCTAATTTCTCCTCGCAGGCAAAGGTCCTTGCCAGTGATACCTAATGTCCTACTGTCTATTTGCCTAGATCGTTTTGTATAATTCAGATGTCATACATATGAGAGTACCTGGAAATTCTACTCAAACCCGCTGAAATACGTGGTTAATTTTATGCCCCAAAAAACACACCAAAACAAACAACAGAAACTCCTTTGTTACTTAGTTCCTTCAAATTAATTTATTTAACGTTGTGGTTCCTTCATGCACCAAACATTTCATGTGTGCCAGTTACTCCTCGAGGCACAGAGGTCTCATTTTAAACAACTTATCCATTCAAATGCTTGTGCCCTTTGATCAATTTTTCCGAAAAGTATTAGGGGCAGGAAAAGTCAGCTGACACAAACTTCTAGCTTTTCTCAGAAAATCAGAATGCTTCCCTATTAGCAGTATGAGCAGTGAAAAAAGTACACTCAAAAGATTCAATGTTACCTTGGGAAACGTCCTGAATTGGATTTCTTATGCATTCTTGGTAGTTTCAAATGAATGAACTATTTTACAAATGAGAAACACACAACCCTCACAGTTCTGATAACATCCAGGAAATTATAAATCTCCATCACGGGAGACCAGGATTTAAGAATAAATCAAGATCTCTTTTTCTGTCTAAATTCTACTCTGATTTGTTGATAAGGACAGTCAAGGCAGATCTGAAATAACCAAGTTAACCCATATCAAAAGTGACCGTAAACCAACCTATTGACTGTGTGTTGGTGCTCAATAAATGTTAATTGCATTCAACTAAGTGAAGGTCACCATAATCGCCATTCTCAGGGGTTAGAAAGTTTCCCCTTAAGTCCCTATACGCCCATTTCATTGATTTCCTTATGTCAAATCCCTTCTCAACATCCTCTAAAACTCAGCTTACTCAAAGACAAAGCCTACACTCCACAGTCTGGCCACCCAGAATCAGAGGTGGGAAATGAAAATCCTTCAGGGGCCAGGTAGGTAATAAATATTGAAGAGGCAGGGAAAATGTTAGCTGGTCAATGGTTTCAATCTCAGTATGGAGGATACTGTAGCAAATGCAGCAAAACAGACTCTGCAGGACTTGTCCAAATGATGAAGACACTTTCAGCTCAAATTCCCTGACACCAGAGCACACTGCAGACTTATTTTCAGAGAAGGAGGAAATCTGTAATTTTGGGAGAAAGCTCCCCATTGCCAAACGCTGAAAATGCTCTCAAGTGTAAAATTAAGGTCAAACCATATCAAACTCCTCTCTGTTCCATGTGTGGACAACTAGTCTGTATCTTCACCTGTACATATTTAAAAATCAACCTCATGTAAGTCTAATGGCCACTAAAATCCTCCCACACTGTGGCAAGGGCAGTGTGCCCAACGGCCCAGCTTCTAAGACTCACCACACCTCCTGCCCTCTTCTCACTGGTATGTGTTCTGCCAACTCTCCAACTTACCAAACCCTCAGGGGCAGCTCAGACAGCCCTACTTCTCCTGGAAGCCCTTCCCAACCACTTCAGGCATCTCTGCTGTTCCTGCCCTTCATCCTTATCACTGGACAATTAAGCATGGACGTCCCTGTATTTTTATTTAAACTGCTTCATGTATGATGTTCACAATTTACTTCGTGGATGACTGTGGCATGGATAGAGCAGACAGGAATGCTGAGGAAGGACTCCTTGTAAGATGAGCCGCCCCTCCAGGACCAGGAGTGGACTTTGCCCAATACCAACAAGGCAGCCTCCAGAGCAAGAAAAGGGAATGGATCCATCCTGTTGACAGCCAAGATGGAATTTACAGGAAATCCTCACCTCTTTTTTGGCTTTCAGGAGCCCCGTGGCCATTTTCCCGGTCTCCTGAGTGCTCTCCCTGGAGAAGGGCAAAGTCTCAGAAGACAGATCTGGGGACGTGAAGAGAAATGAGAAAGCGCCTATGTGGAAACCCTCTCCCCACGAGTTAAAGCGGGGTGTGCTCCAGAGCCCCATAACTGGAGGCTGGGAGGGTCACAGAAACCACCAGCACAACCCAATTCCCACCCAGGCCCTGAAAAAAAAGGACGCACGGTGATCGAGCATCCTCCAGCTCAGGCCCAAGCTCCGGGCAGAGAGTGAAGCCCATGCTCCCCAGCAGCTGACTTAGGGTCTGTCTCTAACTCTGCGGGCTGGAATGAAAGGCAAATGGCCTGGCGGTGCCTACAGGAGAGCGCCCGCGAGTTCAGAGGCAGCTCCGCCTCTCAGCCTGCGTACCCGTGAGTAAAACTGGGACGAGCAGAGCGATGTGCTAACTGGATGAGGCTACGACTACAGGGCACTCACGGAACGCTGGGCGCACGCTGCCAATCCTGAGGCTGAAGCCGGGGGAACCAAGCGCAGAAGCATTAAAAGGACCCAGACGGGCAGGCTCACGCAGCCGCCAACCAGCCTTACGGGCGGGACCCACCGAGCGGAAGTGCTCCTGTACGACAACGCCACACGCTGAGGGGCGAGCGTGAAGGAGGACGGAAGTGGCCGCAGAGGCCTCTGGAGAATGTAGTTTTGGAGGTAGAGGGGAGGTGGGTGAGTTGGCCTCGCCGAGGCAGGGTGACTTTGCGCCTCTCATACAAGCAAGTTTAGGAGTTCATGGTGAAGATGCCCAGACCGCGAGGTTCACAAGCTTCTCCTCCGAAGGCTACTGAGGTCTGTGGACACCGAGAGCGCCGCAGACACACCCGAGGATTCTGGGAAATGTGGTCCTGGCGCCCAGCCGGTGTTGCAGCGGCAGGAGGCCAGACCGTGCGCGCCAACCTCGGGCGGCGCGGATGCCAGATCTCCGCCCCGTGGGTCCTTCCCGAGCAGCAACCAGGGTCGGGACCGGCGGCTGTGGGCTCGGCTCCCGGCAGAAACATAAGGGGTGCTATATACACCTCTAAATTTATGCTTTCTAGTTTCGCTAACTCTAAAATTAATTTGGAGATCCATCAAGACAGATAACGTGAAAAAAATGGGAAGTGTCACAACTAATGGGTGAAAGAAAATAATCATTAGGTGGTGACTGCGAATAAATGCCCGACCAAGACAAAAAGAATTGTCACCTCATGCGAAAAGGCTGAAAAGGGGTTTAGAAGAAAACTGTGGCCCTTAAAGGAATGTAAGACAGAAGAAATCAGGTCAGAATGTCAAGAAATTGGAAATGATTCTTCATGTTAGAAAAAGAACATGACTAATGGAAAGAGAGGAGAGAGGGAGGCAGTAGTCAGACTCCAAGGGTGTGGGGGTCGATGAGAATAAAGGGGGCATCAAGAGAGATGGAGTGTGTACCTAAAATCATTCTCTAGAGCTGTGCTGTCCTGGAAGGCAGCCACCCATCACATGTGGCCCTGAGCATTTGAGATACAGCAAGGCCAAATGGAGATACGCCGTAAGTAGAAAACACATTCTAGATTTTGAAGACACAGTATGAAAAAAAGAATGCCAATTAACTCATTAATAACTTTTATGTTGATTAAATGTTGAAATATTTTGGATATATTGGGTTAACTATATTATTAAGATTATTTCACCTGTTTCTTTTTTTTCCTCTAAAGAGTGGCACCTAACAACTGTTGCCAATTTTTGTTTTCCTCCTTCTTCTCCCCAAAGCCCCCCAGTACATAGTTGTATATTCTAGTTGTGAGTGCCTCTGGTTGTGCTATGTGGGACGCTGCCTCAGCATGGCCTGATGAGCAGTGCCATGTCCACGCCCAGGATCCGAGCCAGTGAAACCCTGGGCTGCCGAAGCAGAGCACGCAAGCTTAACCACTCAGCCATGGAACTGGCCCCTCAGCTGTTTCTTTTTAATTTCTCTAAAGTGGCTACTAGAAAATTTAACATTTCATATGTATCTCACATTATATTTCTATTGAAAAGCACCACTCTGGAAAGAAGAGTCTCTAGGGAGGTAGGAACTTGGGGACCACAGTAGAGGTGGAGGGAGGGAAGTGACAGACACCCCTGGTGAGTACCTTCGTACCTTCAGTTGCTGACAGTGGGGGACACAGGAGAGATTAAAGTGTAAACACGCCCCCATCTACACAGAGCAGGAGGGGGGCATGGGTGACACGAGTAGGTGCAGGGCTGACATACAAAACTACTTAGTTTTATAAAAATTTTTAAGCGATACTGTTAAATCACTGACGGCTCACAGAACAAATCATAGTAGAAATGAGAAATACTAAGGAGCAAATGATACATAAATACCCAACATCAAAACTGGCTGCTGGGGCTGGCCCCTTGACCGAGTAATTAAGTTTGCGTGCTCTGCTTTGGTGGCCCAGGGTTCACAGGTTTGGATCGAGGACCTACACACCACTCATCAGGCCATGCTGTGGTGGCGTCCCACATAGAAGAACTAGAATGACTTACAACTAGGATGTACAACTATGTACTGGGGTTTTGGGGAGAAAAAAAAGAGGAAGATTGGCAACAGATGTTAGCCTCAGAGCCAATCTTCCTCACCGAAAAAAAGCATACCTAAAAAAAATAAAAATGGCTGCTAAGGAGAGAGTCCCACCGCTCCACCTCCCCCACCCCAGCCCACCCCATAAAAGTACCAACTGTAAAAGAATTGAAGCTCCCCATGAATAAGCTGAGATTGTGAGAATGTTTCTTTTTGGAGCAGGAACCTCATCTCCACAATGGTGTTGAAGGTGCCCTCCACTGTCATCTCTCTGCTATGCCCTTTTTGATTAAAAGTTACCTCTGATGCTAAGTGAGAAATCAGTAAGAGAGAGAAAACTTGGGAAAATCTAATTTGGACATTTAAGAAAACAAAGTTCAAAATTCACTGCTAAGGAGAATGAATCTTCATGGGAAATATAAGATACTTTCTCATGAACATTAAAGAAAATTCTAACAACCAAAACTCGGATTTAGGGTAATCCAAATGAGATTTTAATCTCCCTAAAGGAATTATAATTTCCCACCAAGAGTTCTTTACAGCTAGGGGTGGAAAATTGTCTTTACAGCTTTTCACAAAGGATCAAAACCAAATATCCAAGATCAGGTCTTCCCACTCTGACAGGAACTGGTCCTGAGAACAGAAGAGGCATACAGGACCTCGACCTGGAAACGACTCAGGAAATCTGGAATATTCCCTCAGGAGAGATCCATGATGGAAACCTGGCATCATAAATCAAACAAACATAAATCATAAAACAAACATACAAACAAAACCAGATAGCTCTTGTGAAATGGCTGGAGCCTGAGGTCTTCAGATGGGTCATTTTCTATCCTGGGGTCTGAAGAAGCCAATTATAACCCCTTAAAACGAAGTGAACAAAATAAAGGGGAAGAAACTGGGGAGAAAGACAACGGAGAAGCTGAAAGGGATTGTTTACTCTTTCTCTCCAGCCTTCAAGGCTCCTCGCTGCTGGGGGTCCAGTCCCAATTCTAGACCAAGAAATGGGAGGATTTCAGAGTGATTAGTGGTTTCCCTATTTTCTCTAGTTATTAAAACGTTCTCAATTGTTTATGTAAAAATTAACAAAACCATCACAGGTGACTAAGACTAACACACAGGCTATAATACACATACCATCTCCCAGTTACCTAGCCACAAGGTGAAGGATTTTAAACAGTTAGGGTCATTATCTCTATTATCACCATGACATCGGGTCACACACAAACCAGCAGGTGCCATATAGACTGGATGTCTCAACTAAAATCAGTATGCTGTGCATGGAGAAGCACTGAGCTTCCCCAGTGTGGCGGCACACCAGGAGGTGACACACGTGTAGCACAGTAACCCAAGATAGTTTACTGTCACACACAGTCAGGAAGGGATGCCCACCATGAAATGTTTACACAATAAAGCTGCAGTTGGGCTGGGCTGGGAGTGGGTTCTGAGAAAACTGCACATCCTGGTAGAGGGGGGGGGGGGGGGGCAATCAGGCTTTGAGGAGACATGTAATCCAAAATTACACCTGTGCAAACGCACACAATTAAGATCACACCACGCTGAGTGAGGTGGGTCAGGAAGGACAGAAAGCAGAGGAAGAGACTGAAAACATAAAAGGGCTTCTCTGTAAACTGTTAGGGGAGTAAATGCCAGCTATACCTCCAGGAAGTGGTTATGGCAGCATTCCTTCAATTAACAGGGCAAAGGCTGGAGCAGCAAGGACCAGATGAAGGCCAGGCACTGCCCCGGAGTCATCAATGTGAGCTGGCAGCCAGCCACTCTGGATACCACCATTTTCCCCACGACGAATCAGAGGCACAGAGAAGTTCCCTGGTGGGTTCAAGGTCAGACAGCTGGTAAACAAAGGCTGGATCTGGGATTTGAATGAGGCTGTTGGCCTCCCAGGCCTGTGCCTGATGCTCAGTGACAAAAAATCAACCTCACATAGTAATACGTGCAAAGAAAGTCTCTCTCCACGTCCCTCAAGTTATTCTTTTTGGTTGGTATTTCCTCTGTGAGCTAGACATGATAGAAGAAAATGAAAACTCAAGAAAGTAAGCACACTTCTAAACTGAAGAACGGTCAGAGAAAATGCAACATACAGAAGGATGAAAATGCCACTTGCAAAACCAGCAAAATGAGTCCAAAGTCTGACTTACAAGGAAACTTGCCTTCAGATACATCCAAGACAGAAGAAAAGGGCTGGGAAAGACGCTCCTAACCTCTGCTGAGGTGAGAAAACGATAAGCACAAACAGAAGGAAATCAGACCAAAAAAAAGACCAATTTCTAAAACACTGCTGAGTCCAAGACAAATGAGAAAGTCCTGCCCTGACCAATAAACCAGAGCAGAATCTGGGCACCTCAAATCTCGGGAGGGGGCCTGAGCCCGTGCTATGTTCCAGACCCTTCTTACACCTGAGAGTCCTTGAACCCGTCTCAGAATATTGCTATAAAATACATGAAACAAAGGCATGGGATTTCAAATGACACAGAAATGCAGCCATCCCAATATTTCTAAAAATTTTTGATAAATAGATGTGTCACTGTAGCAGTTTAAAAAAAAAGGCTGCACATTGCTGGACACTCCTCCCACTGAGAGGTGGAGTCTATGTTCTGTCCCCTTCATCCTGAGTGGACTTGTTGTTTGTAACCAAGAGTAGAGTACAGTCTAAGGGACAGTAGGTAACTTACAAGGCTGAAGCAGCTTCCCCCTTGATCACTGCAACACTTCCCTTTGGAGCCCTGTGCCAGGTAAGTCCGACTACCCTGAGACTGCCATGCTCTGGGAAGCCAAGGCCATATGGAGAAGGCACGTGCAGGCACCCTGCCGGACGGGCGCAGCTGAGTCCAGGCTTCCACACATCCCAACTGAGGCACCAGGCACGAGGGAATGAGCCTTCACACGGTTCCAGCCTCTAGCTGTTGAGTTTCCCTCCAGAGGCCACAGGCATTGTGGAACAGAGATAAGCTGGCCACGTTTGTGCCCTGTCTGAATTCCTGACCCTACGGAATCCATGAGCATAACAAAATGGTTGCTTGAGCCGCAAAATTTTGCTTAATTTCTTATGCAGTAATAGTTCCTAAAACAGTCACTTTAACACATTAGTAACAATATCGAGTGGCAGGCCATCATTAAGAACTGTCATTGGGAAGCAATGACAAATACAGTGCCTATTTGGAGATGCTGTAATATGACATAAAAACTGCTCTGGACTCCACTGCTATCAAAGCCCCATCCCTGGGGGTCCTACGTTCAGGATGGAAGGAAACACTCCATTTCAGTGAGAGAAAAATGAAAATTTAGATGGGAATTTCTCATGGACTCCTAAAAGGTGGCTCATGGAACTGAAGGTTAGTAAGAACTCATAGCCCATGGAGCTGGGAGTAAGAACCTATGAGTTAGAGGGAGTCAGCGGCGTCAAGGCTGGTCATGAAGCAGCTGACACTCACTAACTCAAGTTCGGACAAGAGAGAGGAAAGAAAAGAATGATAGCTCAGCAGGGACGTCAGAGAGATATCCAGTCATGGTTTCCAGACACCCAGAAAAGGGGACACCAACGAGTAAAGGATTCAGTATGAAGGTGTGGAGAAACATCAGGAGGAAACATTAGTGGTTAATGCTGGATATTACCACGGCTCTCACATAACAAAAACTTAGTTTAATTTTAGGTACAATGTCAGGAGTACAGGGATGCTGAGAATTAAGGAAAAGGCCATGAAGAGTGTGGGGGTTGCTTTATAAACCCCCAAATCTCCTCACCTCATGAAGATGAGGACCTGAAGCCCACATGAGGTCTCTCATCCAAACCTATGAAATAAATCCTGTGAAAATAGAGATCCACCAATTAACATTTTAAAGGCGCTGGGAAGGTAGTTATTACCATTATTAAAAGAGTCAAAACAAGGATTATATTTTTTCAAACAAAATCCCAAAACCTCTTTACCTGGCTGTTCCTTTCACAAAAGCCACTTTCTATATAACTGCCAAAACATAAGATTTTAAAGGAATTGGGGAATTATAACCAATATTAAGATATCAAAATCAAGAACTTACTTTCCTTTAAAAGAAAAAAAAAATTCAAAGTAACTTGCTGCGCCTTTCACAGCAATTTCTCAACATTTTACGAAGCATGAGAAGTTGTTAGAATCAAGACTAAAAATTGGTCTTAACAACGAAAAAAAATTCCAAAGCCACTGTAACCGACTGTCCTTATCTCAGACATTCCACTAAATAATACAGGTGGGCAAGAAAGGGATTTTAAAAAGCTTGAGGCTCAATACTATTATTAACACAGCCTAAACCAGTAATTTATTTTATTTCATAAACCTGAACCCGTCGGTCAACGCCTCTCGCAGGGCGTTCTGTAAAATACATCTGCGGAAAAATAAAAGGGCGTTTTGCCTGGATAGGCTGAAAAGTCCCGGTTTTGACCTTCAGTACCGACCCCCCGCGGGTCGGAGTCGGGAACCCGCGTGCTTGAGCCCCGCGCGGGCGTCCACCCAGCCGCGTGCAACCGGGAGAGCCGGGCCCGGCTCCTCGGTCACCACTCGGGTTCAGAGCCCGAGTCCCGGTTCCCGCCGTCTCGAGGGCCGAGGTGCCAACCGCACCCAACGGTCCTGGAGGACTCTCGCCGGGACAATACCAAGCTGCGGAGCGACGCCGAGCACTCGCTGCCGGGACCGCCTCTACCCGCCCGCGGTTCGCCGGAGGCTTCGTTTGGGGGCGGGCTTCCGGAGAAGGTGGCCAATGGGAAACACGAGCAGCTGTTGATAGGCAGGACTCCGTTTCCAGGCAACGCAGAGGGGGAAGGGAAGAAGGACGATCCTCAAATATGGACAGAGCTCTTAGCCAATAGGTGCGTAAGGGAGGGGGCCGTTTCTCACATTGGCCAATAAGAAGCGTTTGCGGCCGACCCGCCTACAAACAATAATAAATTGGGTTTTGCGGGTTGCGGCGCGAGAACGGCTGCGCGCTCGCGTCGGACCTTGCAGTCGCTTTTCGCGCGGTTGGCTGCATCTCGGAGATTTGCACCGGGCCTTGGAGACCTTCCGGCCTTGTCCATGTGTTACGACCTTGTCTACACCGAGACCCGACTTTCCACACAGCCGGTCTCATTATCAATGAGCTAATCATAAATAATAAAATAAAGGAAATGGACAGGGGAGACATTAATGCTTGAATTCAAACATACGCTTTCGGTGGAGGGCCCGCCCTTCTTTGCAAAACCGCGCTCGGGGGCGAGCGGCACGTTTCTAACCAGCAATCGGAGCACAGAGCGGGCAGGCAGCAGGGCCTTGGGTTTAATTCAAGTGACTTGTCAGTGAAGTCGCAGGGTTTGCAGGTATTTCAACGTTGCACCGTCTGCCTCAGTTCCAAGAGCAGCGCTAGGCTTACAGGCAACCGCGACCCACTGGTTTAATTTCAGCAAACTCTATTTTGTGTGGGGATCTGGAATTCTCTCTGAAGGGAACATTTTAAAATTTTCGTTTCAAAATTTCTATGGCCCTCTTGCATTTTTTTGTTGGGTTCCCCAGGGACCCACGGGCCCCTTCAGTGAGTTCATAGAGTTCAGAGCCACATCCTTCCACTCCGCAACTGTTCCCCAAATACAAGAACGGTATCATGCAGAAAATATGCATAAAAGTCTTGCCATTGTTCACTATAGAACCCCACATTACAAACTGATGAAAACTGAGAATTTTAACCCGAATATATTTTTCCTGTATTTGAATCCAAACATTTCTGTCTTCTTTACAATATTAGGCAGAATTTCAAAATCCATCAGTAAACCCCCTTAGGTTTATTGTATGTACAGTGCCCCCTCCACATATGTAAGATTAAATGCAGGTCACATCCCCTGCCAGCACTAGGGACTGACAGACCCACATCCCAGTTTATCCACCTCAGTGCCTTCTAAGGTGCCGAAATCAAACTGCTCGCCCCAGAAAATGGGTGCCTCAAGAAGTCATGGCTTAGCCGTTACAGTTCGGTGGGTTCTGCTTCAGGGGCCCAGGTTCGGCTCCCCAGCACAGAAGCACACCACTGGTCTGTCAGTAGTCATGCTGTGGCAGCCGCTTGCATAAAAAGAGTAAGATTGGCAACAGATGTTAGCTCAGGGCGAATCTTTCCCAGAAAAAAAAAAAAGAGAGAGAGACATAGTGGCTCAGCAATCCCACTCAGGTAAATACTCAAGAGAAATGAAACCATATGTCTACACAGAAACTTGTACATGAATGTTCTTTGCATTCATAATAGCTCCAAAGTGGAAACAACCCAATGCTCATCAGCAGAGCACAGATAAGTAAAACGTGGTTTATCCATATAATTGGATACTACACAGCAATAAAAAGGAATGAAGTATTGATACATGCTATAACATGAATAAACCTTGGAAACATTATGCTAATGATTTCATTAGTAAAAGAAGCCAGTCACAAAAGACCACATATCATGTGATTTCATTTATATGAAATGTCCAGAGTAGACCAATAGATAGAGACAGAAAGATTAGTGGTTGCAGGGGAGGGGGAGTTGGGGGCAAATAGAAGGGTGACTGCTAAAGGATATGGGATTTCTTTAAGAGTAATGAAAACGTTCTGAAATTGACTGTGGTGATGTTTGCACGACTCTGAATATATTAAAAACCATTTAATTTTACACTTTCAATGGGTGAATTGTATGGTATGTGAATTATATCTCAACAAAACTGTTAAATAAAAGAAATAACAATGTCTGTGTGTATTTTTATGTAATATTTCCTCAAAAGTCCACATTTTTGCAATTGACCAAGAAATCAAGATTTAGTTCCTGTCATTTCAGATGCTCTAAACCCATTTTATTCTACCATAATTTCTGAAACAACATCTCACTGGAGTTTTGCCATTAGTTCCCAAAGCATTTTACTCCTAAGATTTTCATCAGAATGTTTCCGGAAACAAAATATATATTTAGTGATCTGATACAAATAAAAGACCTTTATGATCTGCAGAAGCCAAGAACAGATAAAAACCCAGTCATTCTTATGAGTCTTTAATGTCCCTGAATTATAAGAATTGTGACTTCTATGATTAAAAATAAACATGTATGACAAAGATTCAGTACGGGACAGGCATAAATAAACTGTAATCCATACTTACTGGGATGAGGTCTTGAAAGATGCTATCACAGTAATAAAAAAGAAAAAGAAAAGGCAGAGAAATTGCATTGGCTACCAAGGTGTTAAAATCTACCTAAGCCGGTTCTTCAGCACACACGTACATTAAATGGATGTGTAAAACCATCCACACAGTCTCCTACGAATGTGTCCCCTTATTAATAGGTCTGTGGAGTGAGAGATGGGAGTCAGGGATGGGAGAATCTGCGGTGTCAGTGATGGGATGTCTGTGGAATCAATGAGAAGTCTACCTGTGAAGGCAGGACCTGTGGGGTCATCAATCAGGATGTGCGTGTCAGTGGTGGAGATTCTGTGGGGTCAATGACTGTGTGATATTAGGCACTTGCCACTTTGTATTTGGGGTCCGGCCAAGTGTACCAATTCCCTCAACGGGTCCGGGCCGGAGGGGCGCCCCTTCTCAAGGACGTGAAGAGTGGGGCTGGCGATGTTTTTTTCAGCTCTTAGAGACGTCAGACACATGCAGCCTTTAGGAAGTTTTGGTCTGGCCCGAGCCACCTGACGCGAGCGACGCAGATTATGGCTCTTGGCGCGGTTCTGATCTGGGCAGTTGTGTTGATTTGTCCGTGCGGTGCATGCATGTAGGCGGTGGCTTTGAGTGACAAGAGGACGGGGAAAGGACTGTAATTGACAGACAAGGGCTCCTCGGGCTGGATCGACAAAGGCTTGAAGAAAAGCCTCCCTAAGCACAGCAGGGGCCAATGGGAGGCCTGACGGGAGGTACCGCTGGGCGTAAGCGACTGACAAGAGCTGGCCCTCCCAACAACAAAGGAGCTATCCGAGGCCTGGGAGGCTGGGCCGCGGGCCTGTGAGTGACCGGCAGGGGCGGGCCCTCCCAACGACAAAAGGCCCTGGGAAGGAAGCCTGTACGTCTCAGGACACTGAGATGTTGCTACGGGAACCAAGGGCCTTTCAGGTCCCTGATCACATTCTTTCTCGGACAGTTTCTCTGTGTAACTGGGAGATGTGGCAACGTCAGGTAGTATCATTCCTGGCAGCAAACCTTTGCCTGCTCAGGTTTCCCAATCTCTACGAGGTGCACCTTCTCCCTGCAGGGGTCTGAGTGGATGGTGGTCCCCAGTCTCTTCTCCCCTGGACTGGAGTGAAATTGGCCCCGGGGGTTCAATCTGTACACATCCTGGGTGGAGGGCATGGTGTCTTTGGACTTTTAAAATATTCAGTTTTTGCAGTTACATTTGTCAGTCTCTTCCTTTATGGTTTCTGGATTTTCTTATATGCAAAGGTATTCTCATCCTTCCACTAAAACAAAAACGTCTTTACTTTCTCCTAATTCTATTATGGTTTTGTCTTTTAAATTTCTCTTGGCGTTTATTTTGGGGTACAGTGTGAAGTATAGACGTAACTGTTTTTTCCTAGGTGGATAAACAGTTGTCCTAACACCAGTTGCTGAAGGGTCCTCACTTCCCACCGTCTTCTAAGCTTGTCTGTTACTGTCCCAGCACCACGCTGAAGCTTTGTGGAATATCTGACTGCTGGTATGGCAAGTCCTTCCAATATGCAATTATCTCCCAAAACTTTTCTGACTCTTCTGGCCCACTTCATTTTCCAAATGAATATTAGAATGAGCTAGGCAAATTCTATTAAAGAAATGATGCTGGGATTCTGATTGAGATGGCCTAGAATTTATAGATTATTTTAGAAAGAACCGACATCTTCACACTAACTCTACCCCTCCAGAGTTATGGTATCCGTTTCCTTAAATTCAGGTCTTTTATGTCCTTCAGTAAAATTTTATTCTTTTATTTATATAGCTCTTCCACAATTCTTGCTAGATCTATTCTGAGGCTTTATTCTAAGGTTTTATTTATTTTTATAATGGTTTATATTGTAATTATGTATTACATTTTCTAAGTGATTGTTACTGGTGTGTAGATTTTTTAGCATTGATCTTACTCATTTTAAGAGTATAAAACATATGTATAAATAGGTAGTTTGGTTTTGCTTACATAAATTATGTATATTGTTTTGTACTTGGTTTGCTTAGTTAACATTATCTCTTGGGAATTTTTCCATTTTGGTACATAGAAATATTTCTGTTTTTCTTTTAAACTGCATATTGTTTCATAGTAAAAAGGAACCATGGTTATTTACTCATTCTCATGCTGGTGGATATTTAAATTATTTTCACTGTTTCATTTGCATTGCCACAGTATAATGAGCATTTTAAAAATGTTTACCTTCATTCATTTATGTGACATGTGACTATTGCTCCAGGTTGGGATTGCTCCCTGAAGAGTCTGTGATTTTCAGCCATTAGTGGGCACTGTGAGGCTGTCTGGACAAATGTTCTTTCCCAGCAGCCACCTGTGAGCGTGTCTATTTCTACCCCAGCTGCCAACACGTGACACTCAGGATCATTTGTGGCCCCTTGGACCTGTGGACTCCCAGTCTACAGCTGCAGGGAATAGGCTTCTATGTGCCCCCACCCCGCCCCGCCCCCTTTCTTGCTGGCTGCTCTTTCCTTCTAGAATTTCTGTGAGATAAGAACACAACAGACCTTCAGAATCCTCCATGACCTTCATGTGTTATTTCATACTTGCCATTTGTACTGCATCCTGGCACATTCCTCGGATCTGTCTTCCTGTTCAACATGTCCATCTTAAACTATTCATTCTTCCATTCAGCTTGTTTATTATACTGTTTTTATTTCAGTGATTTCATTTTTAATTTCCAAATTATTTTGATTATTTTTAAAGAAGTAATAATGTCTCACATCTCTCTGAGCAGAGTGATTGGACTCATTCTAACGTTCTGCCCTGTTTGCTTTATTAGTCCCATTCCTTGGTTCTATCAGTGCTTAACTTTTTAACTACAACCTACCCTGAATGTTTCTGCATGTTAACATCTTCCCCTAAATGTTAACATCCTACATAACCATAATACAATTACCCAAACCAAAAACTTAACATGATACAATACTAAGCGGTTTTCTCCTACTAGGATATTTATGCTGAACATATTTGTATGCTTATGACTTAAACTCACTGCTCCCTTCATATTCAAGGATCCCATTTATTTTCCTTTCTTGTCCTTTTCTTTCCTGCCTTTTCTTCCACTCGTTTAGTATTTTTCTCATCTAGTGGTATAGAACTTTAGTCCCTTTTTGTCCTATTGAATATTATTCCTTGCTTTCTGTATGTCTGATATTAATATTGCCATACTTGAATCTTTTTTAACATTTTCCTATGATATCTTTTTCAAAAATCCCTGTATTTTGAACCCATAATCTGTTTTAGTTATCTCTCATAAACAGCATGTAGCTGAAAATTTCTTTTTCAATCTTAGTGTCTTTGACTTTCCATCCAACAACTCAACACATTCTTCTACTGAATCAGTAATAATAGTGACAGTAAAACCCATAGTAAAATCAATTTGAGTAATTATTGTGTCCAGGCCTTGTGCAGTATTTTACATAGATAAAATCTATTTGTTATAAACAATGGATTATATACCATTTCATCCTGAAAAAAGATATAGGTAAAATTATTCACATTTTTCAAATGTAGAAAATAAGACCAGAAAAGGCACTAGAAGTCTTTGCCCAATGTAACACAGCAAGTGGAAAGGATTTGTACCCATAAAGACTGGGTTCCAAGTCCACAAGTTTAGTCACTATGATATATGGCTACTTTTGGACTCTTTTTAAAAATTGTGCTTTCTTGTTCTCTATCCTTCAGTCGTTTTATGAGTTTTCTTTCTCCATCTATTTAATTACATATGGAAAAGTCAGTATTCTCCCTCCAGTTCCACCGTCTGACCCAGTTCCAGTGTTAACAAGAAATGAACATCTTTCCACAGTGTTCTCCAGGATTTATATAAGTATTTGCAAACATATAAAAAACATATGTTTTCATTATTTTATTTAAACCATTTTACTTTTTTCATATAACAATTTACCATAGACAGCACTTCAGGACCGTAGATAAAAAGCAAACTCATTCCTCTTAAGAGTTAAAGTATCCTCCTTTATATGATAGGATATAATGATAGGATAATATGAAACGAGATATATATAGATATACACATAAATGATTTAAGATGTTGAAGTACTTTTGTCACCAAAGCTAAGGCTTCAATAAATACCCTTTATTTATATCTTTATGAGTTTTTAGTAGATAAGGTTCCAAAGCCTCACCTCTGACTGACCTTCGGGCTCTGTGCAAGCAGGAAGTGAAGGCTAAGGCTTACCTACAAAATGCCTAAGTGTTGAAGGTGTGCCACCACACACACACACACACAGTACATCTGCAAAGACTAGGGGGTTATTTTTAGTTCCAGGCAAAAGAAATCTTGGTCAAATCACTAGCTCACGACAAACCAATGGAACAGAGACTTCTGTGACTATGCATCATGAAGAATATAGACCTTACAAGATTAGTTCAGAACAGTCACTAAACAAATTAATACCAAGAACTATTACAAGCAGCAAAAACAAACTCTAGGAAAGGGAGCAAAGATGATTTCCAGAGTTGCCATATTGTAATATTAAAGATGTCTGGTTTTCAACAAAACATTACAAGGCATGCAAAGAAACAAGAAAGTATGGTTCATACACAGGGGAAAAAAAGAAATTAATAGAAACTATCCCTGAAGAAGCTCAGACATTGGACTGAATAGACAACAATTTTAAATAAATTATTTTACATATGCTCAAAGAGCTAAAGGAAACCATGAGAACAATGCCTCACCAAATAGAAAATATCAATAAAGGAAAATAATTTATAAAAAAGGAACCAAATAGAAATTTTGGATCAGAAAAGTACAATAATTGAAATAAAAAATTCACTAGAGGACACAACAGATTTGAACAGGCAGAAGAAACAACTGGGAAACTTGAAGATACGTGCAATGAAATTATCCAGTCTGAGGAGCAGAAAGGAAAAGAAAGAAAAATGAATAGAGCCTAAGAGACCTGTGGGGCACTTTCAAGCATACAAACATACACAAAATGGTAGTCCCAAACTGGGTAGGGAAGGGGAAGAAGGAATATTTTAAAAAACTGGACACAAACTTTCCAAATTTGATTAAAAACATGAATCTATACATCTAAAAAACTCCAAGTGGAATAAACTGAAAGAGATTGACACCAATATACATTATAATCAAGTTGTTGAAAGCCAAAGATAAAGAGAGAATATTTAAAGCAGCAAGAGAGAAGCCACTCATTATGTACAAGGAATCATTAACAAGATTAATAGCTGATTTCTCATTAAAGACCATGAAGGCCAGAGGCAGTGGGATGACATATTCAAAGTGCTGAAAAAGAAAAATCAAAACTGTTAACAAGATTTCTATATCCAGTAAAACTACCCATTAGAAAAAAAGGAGAAATTAAGACATTTCCAGATGAACAAAAACTGAGAACGCTCATCACTATTGGTCTGCCCTTTAGGAAATGCTCAAGGGAGTCCTTGAGGCAGAAATGAAACGACACTAGACAATAACTTGAATCCACATGAAGAAATAAAGAATACCAGCAAAGGTAACTACATAGGTAAATATAAAAGTCAGTATTAGTATCTTTTGGGTCTATAACTTGTCTTAATTCATATATGAATTTAAACAATAATTATAAGTCTATGTTGATGGACACATGTATAAAGATGTAATTTGTGACAATAACAACAAAAAGAGGGGCAGAGCTGTAAAGAAGCAGAGTTTTTCTATACTATGGAGGCAAAGTTGGTATTAATTCAAACTAGACTGATATAAGTTTAAGATGTCAACTGAAATCCCCAGCATAACAACTAAGAAAATAAAAAATATACAGAAAGAGAAATGAGAAGGGAATCAGAATGGTACACTACAAAATTCAAAAATAAAAGAAGGCAAAAATGGAGGAATTTGAGGAACAAAACATGTATAATATAAAAACCAAATAGCCAAATGGCAGGAGTCCTTTCTTATCAGGAATTATTTAAATGTAAATGGATTAAACTCTCTAATTAAAAGGCAGAGATTGGCAGAATGGATTTTTTAAAATGATTTACCTATTTGCTGTTTACAAGAGACTCACTTTAGATCCAAAGACACAAAGAGTTTCAAAGTCAAAGCATGGAAAAGACATTTTATGTAATTAATAGAGAGCCCTGGGATGGCTATAATATCAGACAAAATAAACCTGAAGTCAGAAAAGGTTACAAGAGACAAAAGAGGACGTTATATATTAATTAAAGTGTCAATCTATCAGGAGATATAACAATTATAAACACATAAGCAGCTAACAACAGAGCCCCAACATATATGGAGCAAACACTGACAGGATTGAAAGGAGAAATAGACTGTTCAACAATACTAGCTGGAGATTTCGATATTCCACATTCATTAATGGATACACAACTAGATAGAAGATCAACAAGGAAACAGAAGACTCAAACAACACTATAAACCAAGTAGACCTAAAAGACATATATAAAACACTCCATCCAACAGCATTAGAATAAACAATCTTAAGTGTACATGGAATATTCTTCAGGATAGAACATAAATTAGACCACAAAATAAGTCTCAATAAATTTATAAACATTAAAACCATACAAAGTATCTTCACTGACCAAAATGGATTGAAATTAGAAATCAATAGCAGAAGGAAATCTGAATATTCACAACTACATTGAAATTAAATTTACACTCTTAAACAACCAGTGGATCAAAGGAAAAATCACAATAGAATTTAGAAAATACTTTGAGGTGAACGAAAATAAAAACACAACACATCAAAACTTATGGACTGCAACCAATGCAGTACTCAGAGGGAAAGTCATAGCTGTATACTGCTACATTCAAAAGAAGAAACAGCCCAAATTAGCAACCTAATCTTCCACCTTAAGGAACTAGAAAAAGAAGAGCAAAGAAACACAAAGTAAGCAGAAGGAAGGCAACAATAAAGATTGGAAATGATATAAACAAAACAGAGAATAGAAAAACAATAGAGAATCAATGAAACCAAAAGTCTGTTCCTTGAAAAGATCAACAAAATTGATAAACCATTAAATGGACTAAGAAAAAAAGAGAAGACACAAGTTACTAACATCAGAAATGAAAACAGGGACATTACTATTGACCTCACAGAAAATAAAAAGGATTATAAGAGAATATTATAAATAACTTTATGCCAACAAATGTCAAAGGACACCAACAAGAAAGTGAAAATACAACTCAAAGAATGGGAGAAAATATTTGCAAGAATATATTCTGATAAGGGCCTGGTATTATATAAATAACTCTTACAACTCAACAACAAAAGATAAACAATTCAATTTAAAAATGGGCAAAGGAGGGGGCCAGCCCCACGGCCTGGTGGTTAAGTTCGGCACTTTCCACTTTGTGGCCCAGGTTTGATTCCCGGGTGCAGACCTACACCGCTTGTCAGCAGCCATGCTGTGGTGGCATCCCACATGCAAAAATAGAGGAAGATTGGCACAGATGTTAGCTCAGGGTGAATCTTCCTCAAGCAAAAAGAGGAAGATTGGCAACAGATGTTAGCTCAGGGCAAATCTTCCTCAGCAAAATAAATAAATAAAAACAATAAAAATGGGGGCCAGACTGGTGGCATAGCAGTTAAGCTCGCACATTCCGCTTCAGTGGCCCAGGGTTCACGGGTTTGGATGATGGGTGCGGACCTATGTACCGCTTGTCAAGCCATGCTGTGGCAGGCGTCCCACATATAAAATAGAGGAAGATGGGCATGGATTTTAGCTCAGGGCCAGTCTTCCTCAGCAAAAAAAAAAAGGAGGATTGGCAGCAGATGTTAGCTCAGGGCTAATCTTACTCAAAAAATAAAATAAAATAAAAATGGGCAAAGGACTTGAACAGATATTTCTCTAAAGAAGATACACAGATGACCAATAAACACATGAAACAAGGTTCAAGATCACTAGTAATTAGGGAAATGTAAATCAAAACCACAATAGGATACCACTTCACAGCCACTAGCATGGCTAGGATCAAAAAAACAAAAACAAAAACAGGAAATGACAAGTGTTGGTGAGGATGTGGAAAAACTGGAACCCTCATACACTGCTGGTGGCAAGGTAAAATGGTGTAACCAGTATGGAAAACAGTTTGGCAGTTCCTCAAAAAGTTAAACAGAATGACCACATGACCCACCAATTCCACTCCTCCAGATACACCCAAGAGAATTATAAGCATATGCTCAATGAAAAACTTGTACATGAATTTTCATGGTGACATTATTCACAAAAGCCAAAAAACGGAAACAACTCAAATGTCCATCAACTGAAGAATGGATAATGTTGTGTATCAAAACAATGGAATACTGTTGGGCCATGAAAAGGAATGAAGTACTGGTACACGCTACAACATGGATGAACCTTGAAAACGTGATGGTAAGTGAAAGAAGCCAGTCATGCAAGGCCACATATTGTATGATTCCATTTATATGAAATGCCCAAATAGGGAAATCTATAGAGATGGAAAGTAGATTAGTGGTGGCCAGAGGCTGGGGGAGGGGAATATGGGGAGTGACTATTTAATGGTAACAGGGTTTCTTTCTGGCCTGATGGAAGTGCTCTGGAATTAGACAGTGCTGATGGCTGCACAACATTGTGAATGTACTAAAAACTACTGAATTGTACACTTCGAAGTGGTTAAAATGGCGAATTTTATGTTACCTGAATTTTACCTCAATAAAAAAAATTGGTTTTGAAGCAAGGGTGATTCTTTGAAAAACATATTTTTAAATAGATGTTTATTCTTTGAAGATGTACACTAAAGTATTTAAAGATGAAACAATATCCTAGTCTAGGATCTGCTTTAAACACTTCAGGATTGAGTGTGAGGGAGGAGGCTGGAATAGAGGAAACAAAATTTATCATGAATTGATTGTTGAAGCTACATGACGTTTGTTACACTCTTCTATTGCTATATTTGTTGGAAATTTTCCAAGTACATGTAAAAGTCCAATGTACAAGATAACACTCTTAGATGGCATAATTATTTTCTGTACATTGACATGTAGTGAAAATTAACCATGTATTTCAGGACTTTAATAAGCCCAGTTTTTTAAAAAGTGACAAGTTTTTTAAAAAGTTTTAGAATACCCATCAATTCCACTCCTAAGTATATACTCAAGTATACTCAAGAGAAATGAAAGTATATGTCCACACAAAGATGCGTACCCAAATGTTCACAGCAGCTTTATTCCTAATGACAAAAACCTGGAAATAACTCAAATATAAATGTCCCTCTACAGCTGAATGGACAAACAGTGGTTCATCCATACAGAGGAATACTACTCAGTGACAAAATGAATGAACTTCTGAATACACACAACATGGATGACTCTTACAGATGTTGAGCAAAGTCCTACACGAAAGATTACATAGTGTGTAATTCCACTTATGTGATATTCTAGAACTTGTAAAACTAAGGCTTTAGAAGGCAGGAGAGTAATTCCCTTGTGGGGTAGAGAATGGACAGGCGAATGCAGAGGTCTTTTGGGAGAGATGGAAATGTTTTGTTTCTCCGTTCAAGTGTGGACACAGGTGTGTTCACTTTGTGACAATTCATCAACCTGCACACTTGTGATCTGTGCTCTTTTGTGTATACACACTCACAAATGCCATAGACCATTATGCCTGAGCCATGCCGTGCACCTCAGCACCCATGCCCTGGCATTCCCCCTGGCTCTGGAAGGTACCTGCATGAATGGAGCCCAATTTGGGCAGCCTCTCCCTACAGTGCACCTTCTGGTGCGTCCGCAAGTGAACTCTCTGACTAAACCCCTTCCCAAACACAGCACAGGGATAGGGCTTCTCTCCTGTGTGGACCCTCTGGTGCCTCTTGAGGGCCGAGTGATGCCTGAAGTCCCTCCCACAAGCCCCACACCTGTAGGGCCGCTCTCCTGTGTGGACCCTCCAGTGGATGCCCAGGTCCTTGCTCCAGCTGAAGCGCATGCCACAGGCCTCACAGTGGAACGGCCTCTCCCCAGTGTGGACACACTGGTGCAGGTAGAGGCTGGCTCTCCGGCTGAAGCCCCGGCCACACGTGTCACACACCTAGGCCTTGTCCCCTGCATGGTCCTGCTGGTGCCGTGCCAGTGCTGAGCGTGAGGTGAAGCCCCGGTCACACACCTCACAGGCATGCGGCTTCCTTCCTGTGTGGACGCTCTGGTGGATCTGCAGGGCTGCCCTGCGGCTGAAGTCCTTGCCGCAGTCACAGCAGCGGAAGGGCTTCTCGCCCGTGTGTCCTCGCCGGTGGATGGGCAGGTTGGAGCTGCGGCTGAAGTGCTTCCCACGTTCCTCACATGTGTGAGGCTTCTTTCCCCTGTGCTCCTTCTTGTGCCTTCTTAGGGCAGATCCCAAGGTGAAGACTCTGGAACGCTCTGTACGTTGGGAGGGCTATTCTCCCGGGAGGAGCACAGGAAGGTTAAGGTCTGCTGTCCTCTCTGTGAACGCTTTTCCACACCCATAATACGGAGGGGGCTTCTCTCCCGTCTGGGTTCGCCGGTGAATTAGAAGGTTTCTGAGCTGTCGGAAGTCTTGGCCACCATGGGGACAGCTATAGGGTTTTTCTCTTGGAGGCCAAGGGAGAATCCTATCCTTCTCATCCCTGACTCCTGGGACAAAGAAAACTAGGTGATGAAAGGGAGCAGAGCTTTTGGCTGCACGGGGCTCCTGGACACACTCAGGAAGTCCTGGCAAGACAAAGAAACTTCACTGAGTGGACGAGTGCTGGGCTGCTGGTCTCCGTCCTCCTGGCTTTAGGTCTTTCATTTTTGCTTCAAGGGGAAGGAGAAGATACTGGGGACCTTCTCATTAGTCAAGGAAACTAAATACTATTAGAAACACTGAGTCAAATTCTGTGAGCTACAAATGGGTTAATGCTTCCAAAGTATAATTATCAAAAAGTTAAAAACATAACTTTCATACAACTGTGGAGTGAATATCTGTCAAAAATTTTAATAAGGAACCACTAAGATAGTAAGGCTGGTACCAAGAGCATTTGAGGAACTTGGGCATTTAATGTTTTTATTAAAAAAGATATTTATCTCTAATCAAATAAACGTTCAAATATTTTCAATTAAATTATCAGCATAAAAAGTCAAATAATATATATTTTTAAAGTTGACACCCACTGATCATGGATTCATAGGGTTATTGATGGCATTTACTCCTGGCCGACTGGTTCTCACCTGAATAGGAGCGTCTTGGTATTTCTTCTTCCACCCACACATCATCTTCTTGTTCAAAATGGAAGATCATTTCTGGCTTGGGCAGCAAATGCCCTGCTTGAGGGGAAAGACCCAAGGATTAGGGCACTGTGATGTGGACAAGAACCCTCCCACAAGTCAAATCTTAGCCCTTGGTATTCGTGAAGGTCCTCTGAAGACTGGAAAAGGTGAAAAAATCCATTACGCATTAATATTACATTTAAATTTACCTATATTTATATAGACATACATATACGTATATTTCCCAAAACAAAAAGGGTTCCAGGAGTTCCAGGGGATGTCAGTGAAGAGGCCCATTTGCAATGTAACACAGTAATAATTCTCAATGAGTTGAACAGGCAGTAATGATTCTGTGCCTGCCAGAGAAGCACTGTGCAAAGTGTGGTTTGAAGAGACTTGTCAAAAATGCAGACTCCATCCCAAATCCACTGAAGCACTAGCCCTGGTGATAGAAGCCAGGGACATGGGTTTTTCTGGATAAGCTTTGATTTTATAGAAAAGTGGCAAGAGTAACACCAAGAAGGGGCTGGCCCCGTGGCCGAGTGATTAAGTTCGCGCTCTCCGCTGCAAGCGGCCCAGTGTTTCGTCAGTTCGAATCCTGGGCGCGGACATGGTACTGCTCATCAAACCACGCTGAGGCAGCGTCCCACATGCCACAACTAGAAGGATCCACAACTAAGAATATAAAACTATGTACTGGGGGGCTTTGGGGAGAAAAAGGAAAAAAAAAAAAAAAAGAGTAACACCAAGAACACCCATAGAACCTGAACCCGTATTCACCAACTGTTGTTATTTGACCCATTTACTTTATTAGTCTCTCTACGCACACATGGGATTCTCTTCTAGACCATCTGAGAGAAAGTCACAGGCCCCATGGCTCTCTAGGACTAAATTCTTCAGTATATATTTCCTCCTTCATAACCACAGTACAGCCATCAAAGCTAGGAACCTTCACATTGACACAGTATTATTATCTAACCCACAGTGAATTTGCAAATAATGCCAATTGTCTCAATTATGTCCCTTTTAGCACTCTTTTCCCGTATTTTTTTATTTTCTTTGCAGGGGAAGATTCACCCTTCACTAACATCTATTGCAAATCTTCCTCCTTTTTTCTCTCCCCCAAAACCTCAGTACATAGTTGTGCATAGTTGTAAGCCCTTCTCGTTCTTCTATGTGAGCCGTCGCCACAGCATGGATACTGACAGACAAGTGATGTTGTTCCGCACCCAGGAACCAAAGCCAGGCCGCCAAAGCAGAGCATGCTGAACTTAAACCGCTAGGCCATCAGGGCTGGCTCACCTGGATATTTTTATCCAGGATAAAGCATCGCATTTAGTTATCGTGTCTCTCTAGTCTCCTTTAATTTGGACAGGAACCAGCATTTCTAACCATCGTCTCAGGCACTTGTATGCATCTCAAGTCTGACCCCACTGCCATAACGGATCTGGAATACGTGGACCCCCAAATGCAAATCCCCTCAGGATTTAATCCATACAGTTGAACCACTGAGATGCTGTTCTCACCCAAGGAGATGAGATTCCCATAGTTCTCCAACATCACTTGTCTGTGCAGGTGCCTCTGAGAGGGGTCCAGATGCTCCCACTCCTCCTGGGTAAAGTCCACAGCCACATCCCTGAATGTCACCAGCTCCTAAAACAACAAACAGAGTCACCCTCAGACACACCCATTCCCACATAGGAATGTAGCTGACAAGCACCAGTGAATTCTGACATCTCTAAGTGGTCCTGGCAGTTTCCAGGGTCCTGAGCTAGGCTAATTTAGGCACGCATCCAAGCATCTGTTTGTGTTATATTACAAAGAAGATGGAAAAGATACAGGAGGCACATTTCTAAACTCTCCGACCCTTAAGGTTTCTTTGGTGAGAAGACTCAAATTTCAATCAGAGTACACCGAAAGCTACCCAATTCCAGAGGTGCTGTCTGCACCACATTCTACGACTCAGGAGAATAAGCTTGAGAATTCACTCAGGGAAGGGTCCAAAGAGGAGGAGTCTAGGGTGCGCTGGGGCCACCAAGGCAGGTGCCATGGAGAAAGCCACGTACCAGACTTGTGGGATGGTTAGAATGTGAACAGAGGAAAGGGAGGTGGTGAATTCCAGCTGGCAAGAAAAGGAAGTGGACAGTTGTGTGATAAGGTGTAAGACATGTATTAACAGTAAGGAAATGTGCAATCTAGGGAACCTCTCTCTGATGATTATGTATTAACAATGTTTATTACGGGCCCCAAATCCCATTCACACATCCACAGTAGAAAGGCTATATGAACGGTGGTATAGTCACATAAAAGATCAATATTCAGTAGCAGTTCTCAAAGTGTGGTCCAGGGACCCCTGAGGTTCCCTGAGACACTGATGGGTGGGTCTGTAAAGTTAATAATTATTTTCATAATAATTATAAGATATTATTGGGCTTATTCACTCTCATTCTCTTACAAGCATACAAGGAGTCTTCCAGAGGCTACATGATGTGTGATCCTGGAACAGAGAAAATGTGGAAGCAGGTGTGAGATTCCAGCTGTCTTCTATTAAGCCAGCTATTAATTAATACCAAAAATGTAAAACATTTCCATTCTTCTCTATAAATTTTTTTGTTTTGGAAAAGTAAGTATTTTTCATAAAATGTGGTATTAACATGTAATGGATTTATTTTTGAATAGATTAATAAATATTTAAAAATTTTGTTTCGACTTCTAATATGGTAATATTGATAACCCACATAAGAAAAGTTGTTATTAAAAGTGTAAAGGGGGGACTTGCCAGGTGGCTGAGTGGTTAAGTTCGAACACTGTGCTTCAGAGGCACAGGGTTTCGCTGGTTTGGATCCTGGGTACAGACATGGCACTGCTTGTCAGGCCATGCTGAGGTGGCGTCCCACATGCCACAACTAGAAGGACCCACAACTAAAACATACAACTATGTACTAGGGGGATTTGGAGAGAAAAAGCAGAAAAAAAAAAAAGATTAGCAACAGTTGTTAGCTCAGGTGCCAATCTTTAAAAAAAAAAAAGTGTAAAGGGATCCTAAAAGCAAAAAGTTTTAGAAACTATCACTATACAGAAATGAAAATGAACAAATGACAACTACATGCCACAACACGGATTAATCTCACAACATAATATTGAAAAAGCCAGAAACAAAAGAGTACATGCTGTGTGATTCCATTAAATAAAGTTCAAAATCAGGCAAAACGAATCTACAGTACTGGAAGTCAGAATAGTGTTCGGAAGGTGGGGTTCCCTCCTGGGGAGGGGTTGTTCAGAGCAGGAAGAGAGAGGGGAGGGCCTAGAACAGCCATGAGGGGGAGGAAGGGGTGGTGCAAGCATCAGACAACAGACAGCGTCACAGCCCAGCAGCCGGGTCTCTTGGCATATATGTTAAGCCTGTGAAATAGAGAATGTAGACAGGGGGGTTTCCAGAGAGCTGGTGACTCACAGCGTGGGGGTGATGGGAGCTGGTGGGGGCGAGCAGGATGGCAAGGCATCCTAGACGGCGCTTTTGTGCAAAGTCTAAGAGGCCAAACAGATTATGCTGGACAAAAAAAAATTACCTTCTCTGATCCTCTTTCCTCTTCTCTAAAATAAGCATGTCCCCAACACCAAACAGATTTTTTTTTTGAGAAGGAAGTTGTTTTTATGTTGTTTCTGTGTACAAATTTTTTCTAATTTAGGTACAATTTACACATAGTGAATTACATAAATCTTAAGTATTCCAGTTAATGAGTTTTGACAAAAGGATACGCCTGTGTAACTCACACACCAGTCATGATATAGATTGCTTCCATCACCTCGGAAAGTTCTCTTATGCTGTTCCCAGTTGATCCCTGCCCCTCTTCCAACAACCACTGATCTGCTGTCAGTATAGGTTAATTTAACCTGTTCTAGAATTTCATATACGTGAAATTATATAGCAAACACTCTTTTGTCTCTGGCTTATTTTTCTCAGTGTAATGCTTCTGAAATTCATTCATGTTGTTATAGGTATCAGTAGTTTGTTCCTTCTTTTTTATTACCGAGTAGTTCTTAATTATATGGATTAACACATTTTGTTTATCCATTTACCAGCTGATAGACATTTGGGTTGTTTTCAGTTTGGAATGATTATGAATAAAGCTGCTATGAATAGTCACATACAGATTTTTGTGTGGACATATGTTTTCATTTCTCCTGGGTAAATACCAACAATGGGGTTTCTGGGTCAATGTAAGTATGTATTTAATTTCATAAGAAACTCTGAAATTGTTTTCCAAAGTATATTATACCATTTTGCACTCCTACCAGCAATGCTCAGACAGCCGTTCTGAGGATTAAATAGAGACAATGGAGTAACATATGTCTAGCCCAGGCCAGCATGCTATGTGTGTTACATTGCTCTCCTTCCCCAGCCCCTAAAATGAGCTATGGGGGTGATATTTCCAGAGAGAGAAGGTGGACTGCAACTTACCTGTACTTCGGGCATTTTCTCCTCTTCCTGAGGGAGGGCAGAGCCCTCACAAGGCAGTGCTGGGGAAGAAAGAAGCAGAGAGAACCGAACCTGGCTCACTGAAGCAGACCAGCGTCTTAGTCATCGAGATGGGAGAAGGGGGCACATTGTGTTCAGCTGGTGACATTGGTCTTGTTTATCATTACCTGACATGCCCTCCCCTGGATGTCTTTTCCTTTCTTTCTACTTTTATAGGTGGCCCTCGAACCCAGACTCTTTCTTCTTCCCTCCTTCCAAAAATTTACCGAATACCCACTATGCGCCTGGTGATGCCTTAACTCTCACCTTTCTCCTCAGCCTTCGCCGTCTCTCCAACTTCCACACGTTCGCATATCTTGCCCTCCCTATTTAGGAGGGGAATCCCCTCAGCCCCAGGGCTGTGCTGGGGGATCTCTCTTCAGCCTCTCCACACCCCACCTGGAACATCCAGAGGGAGTTTCTGGAGGTGTCGTCTCCGCCCAAGATGGAATTCTTGTGTGGCAGGGATCCCCTGCTGCCTTCCTGCTCAGGCAGCTGCTTTCCTGTAGGCAGGAGAGGAGACGTCCCAGACATCAGGCTGGCTCCTGGACCTCTCAGTCTAAGCGAGAGCACAGTTAACTAGACTAAAGCACAGTTAAGGCAACGAACATTTATTAAGCACCTACCGTGTGCAAGGCATGGCCCTACTTCCTCAGGGCACCCAGACCTGACCTCCCTTGGACTGTAGCTTCACGGGTTGATCAAGTCACAAGGCAGCAATGAGCCTCCTCCATGAGGCTTTCCTCGAAACCTCCCACTTTGGGATATAAATTCACAATCTCAAAAAGTGAACCTGTCAAATTCTTGAGTTTATCTTTTTTACTATTAATCAGTAAATGTTTTAAAATCTGAAAACCTTATCACTAGTGAGACCATGGGAAAACAATAATTCCCATGTGCTGTGAGAACATAAATGGGCACAGCCTTCTTGGGGGGAGTAATCTGACATACCCATCAAACTGAGGGGCAGGGAGGTCAGGAAGCAGGGACTACAATGTGAACAAGGAAACTTTTGGGGCGACAGGTGCATTCATGACCTTGATTGAGATGATGGTTTCATGAGTGTACAAACGTCAAAATATAGCAAATCAAACACTTTATATGTGCAGTTTATCATGTGTCAGCTAATTCTCAATAAAAAAAATTCAGTTCCCTAAAAAATGTTTTTTAATATACAGAACACCTTTGGCCCCACAATTCCAATTCTACATAAAAAACTTGCCCAAGCGCATGAAGATATGAGTGCAGAGGTATTTACTGTGGCAGCATTTGTAATCCTCTGAAAGTACATCCACCCTGACCACACGACACGTAGTACCTGCTGAAGAAGGAGGCAGCTCCGTACATACTGACAAAGACAGACAACTGTAATATAACTTCACAGGGAAGCAGCCAAACTCTGTTAAGATGCACTTGGTAAGTTTTTTCAAGTATGACAATTTTACATAGATGTAAACGATGGTCAATGCATTAGATGGGAAATTGGCACAGGCTAATTTCATGTTCAACTTTATACCCAATTGTATTCTTCTATTTTTAACAAGCAGTGTGTTTAACAAGCAAAATGTTATGCTACTTTGTTTTTAAATGAGTAAAGACTATAGAATAAGAAATGAAAGAACTAAACATTAAGGTGACAGCTAGATGAATCTCACAGATATTATGTTGAGTGAAGGGAATACAATTTGTATTTATACAAAATTCTAGAATAGACAAGACTAATCAGAAACAGTGGTTGCCTACGGGGGAAACTGATGGGGAGGGGGCACAAAGGGAACTCTGTGACAGAAATATTCTATGCATTTATTTGGGTAGTGGTTTCATTGGTGTGCACGTATATGTAAAAATCCATCAAGATGCGCCTTAAGATTTGTACAATTTATTGTATACAATTTACATCTCACTCAAAAAATCTTTCTTGAGCCAGGCCTGACGGCCTAGTGGTTAAAGTTCAGGGCACTCTGCTTCAGCAGCCTGGGTTTGGGTCCCAGGCATAGAACCAAACACTTGCCCACCAGCAGCTGTGCTGTGGCGGTGGCTGTAGAGGAACTAGAAGGACTTACAACTAGAATATACAACTATGTACTGGGGTTTAGGGGAGGAAAAGAAAACGAGGAAGATGGGCAACAGATGTTAGCTTAGAGCAAATCTTCTTCAGAAAAAAAAATCTTTGCAAAAATTTAAGAAGTTATACTGATTCTAAGAAACTCTAGTTAGCAAAGTTATGCAATAATACAGTTTTTGAAATTTCTTCACAGAGAAGATAACATTATAGATTACCTTAGAAAGAGGTTCATGTTACGATGTTTGGAGAAAAAATGCAAACTGCAGATTAATATTTTCATTTTTAAAAATTATGTGCACACCTCCATGTAGGTTGAGAAGCAAATGCAAAAAGATGTCTGGAAAGAGACATCAAGTCCTTTACAATGATTACCTTTGGGGAAATGCGGGGCCTTTTACTTTCTACTTCCTATTCTTTTATTAAACCCGGTGGAATTATGAGTTTCTTTTTTCTAGATTTTCCAAAGTTCTCTAATTACTTTGTTCATTAACATTTATAATAAAGGTTATAAAGCCTTTAGAAAGTAAATACTCCAGGCCGGCCCCATGGCCGAGTGCTTAAAGTTCCGCACATTCCACTTTGGCGGCCTGGGGTTCGCGGGTTCAGATCCCGGGTGTGGACCTGCGCACCGCTCATCAGGCCATGCTGTGGAGGTGTCCCACACGCACGGTAGAGGATGATGGGCGCAGATGTTAGCTCAGGGCTAATCTTCCTCACAAAAAAATAAATAAATAAAAAAGTAAATTCACTGAAAGATACCCAAGATCCCTGACAGTCTACCATTTCTTGATTTATAAACCTGATTGTATTACTCTTGCTACCTTAAAGGCTGTCATAATTTTTCTACTGTTCCTTTGTACTTCTAACTCAGTAAAAAAAGAAATTTAGATCTAAAACCACAACACAGAGAGGGGTGAATGTAACAGCTTACTGAATGTCCGTGTATTTCACAGACGGGATAGTCTGGACACTGCTAACAGTTTGTGTGTGTGTTATATGCATGTATTTCCCAGCAAGTTCTGGAACATTTATTTTTTGCATAATATCCTTAAAAGCATTTCACATTGTTCCAAATACATCTAGAACTTTAAATCACCTCTTAAAATCTAAGAACAACGAATAATGTTCTTGTCCCTCAGGGAATTTATTGCCTTCTTCTTAAAGATCTTGCATGTTTTTTCTTAGCTTCAAGGCAATATGTTTGATATTTTTGTTGCTTTTGTGAACAGAATCTTTTCTCCACTATTTAATTTCCTAATCAATGTTTGGCTACTATAAAAAGACTTTTCATTTTTGTAAATCTGCTGTCTAAACTATCACTTCTCTGTGGAGGAAAGAATGGAGGCAGGGAGACCAAATAGACGCTCCTGAAATAAAGTTAGCAAAGGCCCAAAGGCGCTGGCAACTAAGATGGGGAATGGGGATAAATTTGTTGGGCATTACAGAGGCAGAATCAATAGGATTTAGATGTGAGGGTCAGAAAGAGGAAGAAATGATAAATGCCCAAGTTTCTGGCTTGGGCACCTCTGTACTGAGATGGTAAACAGAAAGGAGTGTGTGTTAAAGGTGAAAAATAAGTGTTTCGATTTTGAATGTGTTGGATTTCAAAATCTGTAAGATACTCAAGTGAAGATATCCAGACAGAAGAAGAATATGCTGTCCCATATCAACCCAGCTAACCAAAAAACTGGATTCTGTTGATTGTAGAATTACTTTTAAAGATTTAATTTTTCCTTTTTCTCCCCAAAGCCCCCCGGTACATAGTTGTATATTATTAGTTGTGGGTCCTTCTAGTTGTGGCATGTGGGATGCTGCCTCAGCATGGCTTGATGAGCAGTGCCATGTCTGCACCCAGGATCTGAACCAGCCAAACCGTGGGCTGCCGAAGCAGGGCACGCAAACTTAACTACTCCACCACGGGGCCAGCCCCTATAGAATTACTTTTAGTGACAGCCTTTTGAACCTGAAAGCTATTTCTTTGTACTCCATCACAGGGGTTGTAAAGTTTCTTTCAGAATGAATAATACTATAGACAATATAAATTATTTACATATTAAAGTAACAGAATGAAATAAATAAATAAACTTTCTCTTTCCTAAACTCCTGTTGGTTCAAAGAGCTTTTCCTTTCCAAGAATTTTTATTTTTATTTTTGAAAAGGTATTATGCATGCATGTTTATTCGTGTAAAAGTACATATAATGACAAGTCTACCTCTTCCCGTCTCTCTCCCTGGAGACAACCTCTGTTAAACTTCAAAAAAAAAAAAAAAGGCTATTTTTTAGAGCAATTTTAGCTTCATGGCAAAATTGAAGGGAAGGTACAGAGCTTTCCCATTTACCCCCTGCCCCTACACACACATAGCCTCCTCCTTTATCAACATCCCTCACCAGTGTGGTACATTTGCTACCATTGGTGAACCTATAATGACACATCATTATCACCCAAAACCCATAGTTTATCTTAGGGTTCACTCTTGGTGTTGTACAGTCTATGGATGTGGACAACTTTATGATGACCTGTATCCACTATCATAGCACCACAGGGTATTTTCACTGCTCTAAAAATCCTCTGCCTATTCACCCCTCCCTCCCCTGCAAACCCCTGGCAACCACAGATCTTTTTACTGTCTCCATTGTTTTGCCTTTTCCAGAATGTCATATAGTTGGAATGATACAGTATGTAGCTTTTCAGATTGGCTGTCATTTAGTAATATGTATTTAAGGTTCCCTCACGTCTTTTCATGGCTCCATAGCTCATTTCTTTTTAGTGCTAAATAATATTCCATTGTCTAGATGTATCACAGTTTATTTATCCATTTACCTACTGAAGGACATCTTGGTTGCTTCCTAATTTTGCTAATTATGAATAAAGCTGCTCAAAACATGTGTGTGTGCAAGTTTTTGTCTGGACATACATTTTCAACTCCTTTGGGTAAATACCAAGGAGCGTGATTGCTGGATTGTGTTATGTGTTTTTTATAATAACAAAAAAAGAAGTAAAGTAACATATGATGACAACGTCACACCAAATAGAGAATAACAATAAAGAGACATAAATTAAAAAAAACAAATGAAAATTCTAGAGTCAAAAAGTACAATCACTGAAATAAAAAATTCAGCAGAGGGGCTCACCAGTAGATAAGAACTGGCAGAAGAAAGAATAAGCCAACTTGAAGATAGATTATAGAGATTATGCAAACCAAAGAACACAGAGAACGAAGAATGAAGACAAATGAAGACAGCCTCAAAGAATTGTGGGACACCATTATGCACACCAACATACAAGTAATGGGAGTACCAGAAGGAGGATAGTGAAGCAGGAAAAATATTAGAAGAAATAATGGCTGAAAACTCCCCAAATTTATCAAAAAACACTAACTTCCACATCCAGAAAGCTCAATTACCTCCAACTAGGCTAAATGGAAAGAGACCCACAGACACATCATAGTAAAAATGATGAAGGTCAAAGACAAGGAGAAAATCTTGGAAGCAGCAAAAGAAAACTACTCATTACGAACATAGGAACCAAAATAAGATTAACAGCTTTTAGACCGGCTGTTATAATGGAGGCCAGACAGCAGCAAGATAAAATATTCAAAGTGGTCAAAGTAAAAAACTGTTACCTAGGAATCTTATATCCAACAAAGTTATCCTTCAAAATTGAAGGCCAAATAAAGACTTTTCCAGATACACAAAAGCTGAGAGAATTTGTTGCTAGCAAACTGCCTCACAAGAAATACTAAGGCAAGTTCTTGATGCTGAAAGCAAGTGACCTCAGATGGTATTTCAAATCCACGCAAAAACCAAAGAGCCCTGGTAAAGGTAACTATGGAATTATAAAAAAAGTTTAAGAGCATATTTTTCTCCTTTCCTGTCTTAACTAATTTAAAAAGGAATCAAGTTAAATAATATGCATATAATGAATTCTTGGCCCTATAACATACAGAAATGTAACATGGATACATTTTATGCCAGTAACACCACCGAGAAGGTGAGTAGGAGCAAAGCTGTATCAGACTTAAGAAATTCTTACAGATGGAAAAGTAAATTCTTACAGACAGTAAATTATTACAGATGGGTTTGTAACATTAAGAGATGTAACATGCATAACGATAATAGGACAAGAAGGGAGAAGAGGAAATAGGATCTATTAAGGTGCAAGGTTTCTATACATCACTAGGATTAAGCTAGTATAAATTGAAAGCTGATTTGGATAAATTAAGATGTGTATGGTAAGCCTCAGAGCAACAACAAAAGAATAACTCAAATAATACAGTGAATGAATAACTAAAGAAATTAAAATGCTACCTTAGAAAATATCCACTTAATGCAAAACAAAACTGAAAGAAGAATAGAGGAACTAAAAGACACAAGACATAGAGAAACATAAGTAAAATGACAGATGTAAATCCAACTACATCAATAATAACATTAAATGTGCATGGACTAAAACATCCGATCTAAAGGCCGATTGTCCAACTAGATTACAAAAACAAACACGATCCAAGTACTTGCTGTCTGCAGGAGACACACTTCAGTTTCAAAGATACAAGCTGATTATACGTAAAAAGAAGGAATAGATGGAAAAGCATGCAAATGGCAAGCACAGCAAGCTAGAGTGGCTATACTAAGATCACACAAAATACACTTTGAACACAAATTGTTACTAAAGACAAAGAGGGACATTTTATAATGGTAAAATGCTCAATACATCAGGAATATATACAATTATAAATATACATGCATCTAGTAACAGGGCACTAAAATACATGAAACAAAAACTGACAGAAATGAAGGAAGAAATAGATAATTCAATAATAATATTTGGAGACTTTGATATCTCACTTTCAATAATAGATAGAACTAAA
The DNA here is from genome assembly GCF_021613505.1 of Equus quagga. Lineage (NCBI taxonomy): Eukaryota > Metazoa > Chordata > Mammalia > Perissodactyla > Equidae > Equus > Equus quagga. Next base: position 99,359,466 of record NC_060279.1, on the reverse strand, counting down.
TAGAAGATCAACAAGGGCATAGAAGACTTGAACGAAACTATAAACCAACTAGACGTAACAGACAAGTATAGAACACTCCATCCAACAACAACAGAATATACATTCTTTTCAAGTATATTGGAACTTTCAATCACAATGGAACATTCTCCAGGATGAACCACAAGCTAGGCCATAAAACAAATCTCAATACATTTAAAATTATAGAAATAGTACAAAGTTTATGTTCTTTGAACACAATGGAAGACACTAGAAATCAATAACAGGAAAAAAATTTAGGAAACTCACAAATACGTGGAAATTAAGCAATGTACTTCTAAATAACCAAACGGTCAAAGAAGAAACCAGGTTCCAAGAACTGCGCTCCTTCCTGGCCCTTTCAGCCTGTGGTGGTAAGGGCTCCATTCTGTTGCTGATTCAGGGACACTGAAACCATCCCACAATGGTCTCTGAAACCCTTTTAAATAGTCCCTTAATGAAGGTCTCCTCAGCCATCCCTTGAGCATGTTATCTGCTTCCTTCTGGGATCCTGATGGACACACTTCCTGATTCCCCATTTTCACACATACTTGCCAAAATCTGGTGCCCTCTCTATTTCCTATCTCAGAAAATCATACCACCATTCATCTAGTTGCAAAACCCAGAAGTCTAGGTATTGACACTTCCTTAAATTAATCACCTAATCCCACTGATTTTACTTCCTAAATAGCTCTCGAACATTTTCATTTCATTCCATCTCCACTGCTATTCTGGTCCAGAACACCATCAACTCTTACTTGGAGCTCTATGGCTGCCTCCCATGCTAGATTCTACTCCCTCTCTGTCCGCACTTTAATATGCTGTCCACATGATAGTGGCAGCTGGCTTTAAGAGATCTCCTCCCTTCCTCTTCAACCCCCAAGCAGGAACTTCACAGTGGAGAGACCTGGCACACCCTATCTTAACTAAGTGATTAAAGTTAGTATCACCAGTAATGAAACAAATTAGTATTATGTGCCATCTGAAACAACACATTGAGGAATAGCTTCTGTGTTATTCCTACCAAAAGTGTATAACATGAATCTAATCATGAGGAACCCTCAGACAAATCCAAACTGAGGAACATTCTACAAAATAACTGGCCTGCACTCTTCAAAAATGTCAAGATCAATAAAGACAGAGAAACGTTAAGAAAGTGTTCCAGATTAAAGAAGACTAAAGAGAGGTAATAATGGGGAAAAAAGCCATAAATAATTTATTAGGACAATTGGCAATTATTTTTTCTTTTTAAAGATTGACCCTGAGCTAACATCTGTTGCCAATCTGTTTTTTTTTTCTTCTTCTCCTCAAAGCCCTCCAGTACATAGTTGTATATTCTAGTTGTAGGTCCTTCTGGTTGTGCTGTGTGGGACGCCGCCTCACCATGGCTTGATGAGTGGTGCTAGGTCTGCGCCCAGGATCCAAACCAGTGAAACCCTGGGCTGCTGAAGTGGAGTGTGCAAACTTAACCACTACGTCACGGGGCTGGCCCTGGCAAATTTTGATTATGAGTTGGAGATTAGACAATAGTATTGTATCAATGTTAAATTTTCTAAATTATACTACGGTTATTTAAGGGACTGTTCTTGTTTTTAGGAGATGCATGCTGAAGTAATTAGCAGTAATAGACATGATGTCTGCAACTTATCCTCAAATGATGCATAAAATGGTAAATATACACACAGAGACGGAATGATAAAGTAACTGAGGCAAAAAGTTGGCAATTGATGAATGCGAGTGAAGGGCATATGGGAGTTCTTTGTATTATTTTTTAAATTCTTCTGTAAACTTGATACTATTTAAATTTTAAAATCCATTGCAGTAAGGAAAAAACAAAACAAATCTCACAAGACCTACAAGCCCTCAAGAAAAGACAGCATTTCCCAACGTACAGAGCACAGACTAGGGCATGTGCAAGAGAGGCTGAACCACTGCGGACTAAATCAATGGAAAGCAAAGGCGAAGGCGTGCCAAGGGCTCTGATGTGGTAGCAGGGGTGGTAGTGGCGGGGAACTGAGGAGGGAGAGTGGGCTTTCCCCTGGAGTTTCCCAAAGCTGTGCCATGATTCACGTTTGCCTTAGATCCTTCGAGGGCTCTGCAAGGCAGTGAACAAACACATCACCTAACTGGGGACAGGGATTCCTGCATGAAGGAGGGTAAATCCCACTCACTGGGAGTCTTGCTGCCAGGAACCCAGGAGCCATTTTCTCCTCTTTTCACAGATCTCTCAAGGCCAGCAGATTCCCAAAAGGGCAGAATAAGGAGCTGGGGGTAAAGAAGACGGAGTCACATGCCAGAAGTCCTCATACCCGGTGTCTGCAGATCCACCCTTACCTAAAAGGAAAATAAAAGTCAGGAGCCAACCTCAACCAGCAGAACCACAGAGAATTTAGGGCATGCGCATCCCACAACCACTGCACTCAGAGGGGCTTTGCAGAGATTCAGCCAGGCCTGTGACTCAGGGGTCAAGCCGTGATAGCAAATTCACAGCTGGGACACCTCCATCTTTAACACCTGGGACTAAAACTGCCACTGGGACAATAAAGGGGAAACAAGCCCTCTAGAGCCCTTCTGGCCAAGGGTGTGGAGAATCCTCTTCTGCAGATACCTGTGGAGGTGATTCAAGGTGTGATATTCCCAGCTTTGCCATCCCCGACACAAGTCCCCAGAGGAAGGTCATTTAACTCCACAGCACCTGGGAGCTTAGAGAAGCTGCTGAGCTCTTTGTGCTCTGGGGTTTCTCAGATGCAAAGTAGGGGGAGTCCTTTGGCAATCCACATAGGACCTGGCTGGAGGAACAGCCGGCCCTGGTGTCCAGGACAATCTGGCCATCCCTCTGATAACACACCCCTTGACCCACTTACGGAAAAGCCCTCTGAGTCAGAGGTGAAGGTGGTCTCACAGGAGCGGGGATACAGAGAAGACTGTGGTCCGCCCTCCTCAAAGTCCAAGCCACACCTCCAAACCCAGGGATGCCAGTACACATTATAACTCTAAAGACCAAGACTCATGACCCCCACTACATCCCAAACCCAGGGGCACCCACTTCCTAACTCCTGCCCCCATTTCCCTAACCTGAGAATGCACACATCTCCCGCCCCCACACTTAAGAACATACAGCCCCAGACGCTACCCTAGAAGCTGCCTCACTATCCTCACTCCACCAACCTGGGGCTGCAATGTCCCAGCTGCTCCCCAAACCAAAATGCCCGGCCTGGGCTGCCCCCTGAATCCAAGGACCCCTGGCTGCTGCCCCCCCAACCCAGGGATGCATGGGGGCCGACCGATCTGGGGGGACACAGTCGCAGCCATACGCCCCCTTCTCAATAAAACCAAGGCGCCCCCTGCGTCTCCCGCGGGACTCCGCGACCCCTGGACGTTGGGTTTTCCCTGTGCCCCTTCGCGCGACCCGGAGACCTCCCGCTATTACCACCGCCCTCATCCCCTAAGATTGGAGAACTCACCTCTCCAGGCGTCCGCCTGGAGGTCTTGGGCACGGAGGCCACCACAGGGCCCTCGCGGGCCGCCGTCCCGCGGATCCAGCCCGGCCCAACCGCGGGGCCGCCAGCAAAGTCCAGGGGGCGCGGGCCGCTGGACCACGTCTCCCAGAAGCCCCTGCGCAGGCCGGGGGCGCGCGCGAAGCCCTGCCCCAAGGCGCGGCGGGGGCGTGGCGAGGCCAGCTCAGGTGAGCTCGGAGTTTCACCTGGGAACGTCCCGTTTGCCGGGGCTGGACATACCAGTCCAGAAACAAACACCGGCCTCCACCCGCCGTCTACACTCAAGAATAAAATATACCTGTAATTTCTCCATCCAGACATAGCTATGTTTCAGCTTACATCCTTTCACATAAATATTTGTCTTCTTAACCTACTTTTTAAATCAAACATATATTGAACATTGTGTTCTTCCACAATATTTTGTAAATTCTACATGCCACTTATGTAATTAACGTCTTACCTTGTTACCGTTAGGCTGTTTCAAATTACTGACATTACAACCACCATCACTTGTGTTTGGCAGAGACTCAAAGGCAGGCTGGGGAGTGGGAAAGCTTCCTAGTGAAAAAAGGGAAGACTTCAGGTGTGCTCTGACTGGAGGTTACTGGTACAGAGAAGCTGGAGGTGGGCTAACCAGAAGTAGTGCATCTTATGTGATTGATTTGCAGACCGTATTTGGCTTTCTTTCGTTGGCCCTGAGTTGGAAGCAGAGGCAAAAAATAGGGAAAGGAAGTCACTGACCAAGTCCTGACTGTTCTGGACTGATTGCTGCCGAGGTTGGAGTTTGGTTTCCCGGTTGGAAACCAGCTGGTTGCTGCAGAGTTTGTGGGTCAGAGTTCCATTGTCATATATGATCTGGCATTTTCTGTTTGTATCTTCAGTCTCTCAAGTTTAATGGTTTCAAACAGCAGTCATTTATTATCTTTCATGGTTTCTCTGGGTCAGGAATTCAGGAGCAGCCTGGCTGGACAGTTCTGGCGCAGGCTTTTCAGGATAGCTGAAGCTGGAACAGTGTGGAGGTCCAGGAGCAACTCGGAGCTGACTGGACATCTCTCTTATTTCATGTAATCTCAGGATTTCTCCATGGGCTCATTCTATGTGGGCTAGTTTGAGCTTCTTAATAGCACAGTAGCCTCAGTCATCTTACCTTGTAGCTCAAGGTTCTAAAGGCAAGAGTCCCAAGAAAAATCTGGATGGGGCAACAGAAGACTCCGAATTGCTGAAGCAATCCTGAGAAAAAAGAACACAGCTGGAGGCATCACAATCCCTGACTTCAAAACATACTACAAAGCTACAGTAAGCAAAACAGCATGGTACTGGTACAAAAACAGGTGCACAGATCGATGGAACAGAATTGAAAGCCCAGAAATAAAACCACGCATCTATGGACAGCTGAGGGCATACAAATGGTGCTGGGAAAACTGGAAAGCCATAAAATAAACTCAAAATGGATCAAAGACCTAAAGCTGAGACCTGAAACCATAAGGCTTCTAGAAGAAAATGTAGGCAGTACACTCTTTGACATCAGTATTAAAAGGATCTTTTCAGACACCACGTCTTCTCAGACAAGGGAAACAATAGAAAGAATAAACAAATGGGACTTCCTCAGACTAAAGAGTTTCTTCAAGGCAAGGGAAAACAGGATTGAAACAAAAAAACAACCCATTAACTGGGAAAAAATATTTGCAAGTAATACATCCGACAAAGGCTTAATATCCATAATGTATAAAGAACTCACACAACTCAACAACAAAAAATTAAACAACCCGATCAAAAAATGGGCAGGAACATGAACAGACATTTCTCCAAAGAAGATATACAAATGGCCAATAAGCACATGAAAAGATGTTCATCATCGCTGATCATCAGGGAAATGCAAATCAAAACTACACTAAGATATCACCTTACACCCATTAGAATGACAAAAATAACTAAAACAACTAGTAACAAATGTTGGAGAGGTTGTGGAGAAAAAGGAACCCTCATACACTGCTGGTGGGAATGCAAACTGGTGCAGCCACTTTGGAAAACAGTATGGAGATTTCTCAAAAAATTAAAAATAGAACTACCATACGATCCAGCCATCCCACTACTGGGTATCTAGCCAAAGAGCTTGGAGTCAGCAATTCCAAAAGTCCCATGTACCCCAATGTTCACTACAGCATTATTTACAACAGCCAAGACGTGGAAGCAACCTAAATGCCCATCAACAGATGATTGGATAAAAAAGATGTGGTATATATATACAATGGAATACTACTCAGCCGTAAAAAAGAACAAAGTCGTGCCATTTGCAACAACATGGATGGACCTTGAGGGAATTATGCTAAGTGAAATAAGCCAGATAGAGAAGGACAATCTCTGTATGACTCAACTCATATGAGGAATTTAAATATGTGGACAAAGAGAACAGATTAGTGGCTACCAGGGGAAAGGGGGGTGGGGGTGGGCACAAAGCATGAAGGGGTGCACCTACAACATTAGTGACAGACAATAATGTACAACTGAAATTTCACAAGATTGTAACCTATCATTAACTCAATAAAAAATTAAAAAAAATTATTCATTGTTTAGCTGAAATGAAAACTTAACTGGGCATCCTGTATTTGATCTGGCAATCCTAGCTTGGGACAAATCATCATAAGCATTATTTTTCTCAAAATTTTGACTTTAACTATATTTGATCACAAGCTTTAGAAGATGAGAGCTTTCTCTGCTTCAGCATTGCAATATTCTTTGGGGCTATATAATTCCAAAGTCAGCCTAACTTCAAAGTCCACATCCAGTGTCCTTTTCAGTTCTTCAAGGCTCTCAGGTCAATACTTGGCCCTGTAGGCTCTGAATATGCCTCCACTGTATTCTTTTCCAGCTGAAATCTTTCCTTTCCTTATGGACATTCTCCTCCATACAGGATTCCTCTCCTCAAATCACTATTATACATTTCTATCCTTACCCTCTCACACCAAATTGCTTGTTTTCATCAGGTCCATTCCATTCTTCTTTCTCTGGTTTAAAGCTGCCTTTCTTAGAGTCCGGCTGGTTCTTTACATAAAGTAATTGTTGATAACAAACATAAAGAGGAGGTTTTTATTCTCTTTTTACTGATAAGGAAAAATGAAGCTTTCAGAGCAAAATTAAAATGCTTCAAGACACATCACTAATATATTTTATAACAGAATTTGAACCAAATTCTAGCTGAATTTCAGCCTCTATTTTTGTCACTGTATCAAAGAGTTTAAATGTCTTTCTCTCCCAACATAATTTAAATTCCTTACTGCAGACCCTGTGACTGAAGTTTTTCTGTCACTCAAAGATCCAGTCTAAGTTGGTCCTCAGTCATTTATTTCCTTATGTTTTTTAATTTATTATTATTATTTTAAAGATTGGCACCTGAGCTAACAACTGTTGCCAATCTTCTTCTTTTTTTTTTCCTTCATCCTGGAAGGGATTTATGGTTGCTACCAGGACCTGCTTCGAGCCTGAGTGACTTCAAGCCATAGTGATAAGCCTTGGGGAAGCCAAGGCTGCAGGTTTCTTGAGCCCAACACAGCAGAATCCTGTGACCCCTTGAGGCTGGGATTGATGCGTAAGACCCCCCCAGGCTGGAATTAAAAGGAGCTTTCACGTCCACTCTCTGAGTACCTAGTGCTGTTGTTTCCCAGGGGTGTTCTCTGCGGCTCATTTTTGAGTCTTTCATCCTTCAAGACAAGGATTTTCTATCCCGTCATGTCTCTCAAGAAAAACTTAAAATGACTTCACAATCACCAAAGCTCCATCTCTCAGAACATGGCTGACTTTGTTCACTCCCACAGCTTCTGTCAACATGTAGCTTCTCAAACTGCTGACGCTAATCAGGATTCTTTCCCAGAATTTTGGGGCCGTCGCTCCCAGAGAACGTTTCAAACCTGTCCGAGCAGACGTCACACAGACAACGCCCACTGAGCATGGTCAGAGCACCGCGCGTGCGCGAAGGCTGCCCACAGGCTAAGTCGCTTGGTCCCACCGAGAGCCTGCTCGCAGGCTGCAGCATAGTCGGGTAGGGAGAGGTCGTCCTGAGAGGGCCATCCTGGGGGGAGGCTGAGCACGAGGCAACAGCCCTGACGCTCACTCGCACCTTCCGCTCAGGGCGGTGGTGGCAGTGGTTGCGTGGGAGCAGGAGCCATAGGTGTGGTGCCCCAGTGGCCTGTGAGAGGATGGAAAGGCTGAGGCCTCAGCTGCTCGTGAAAGGTACTTGTACAAGGAAACGAAACTGCAGACAAACCATCGTCCTTCTAACCGCTTGCAGCCTCTGTTTGGTTTTGTTATGTTTGCATGGGAGATGCCACCTTAGGCCTGCATATTTGAAGACAGCATTACTCTGTGATCAGCAGTCTGTGATCACAGATCTGTGATCAGTGTAATCCACGGGGACAAAAAATAAAAAATAAGGCTTTTAGATTGGGCTGGGATCGGCACTGACTGACATTTTTTATTTTTTTACTTTTTAAATTATTTTTAAACTTTTTATTTCATAATGCTTACAGACTCACCAGAAGTGGCAAAAATAGTACATTCAGTCGTGAACTTTTCACCCAGCTTCTTCCATTAGTGACATATACTGTAGTACACTATCAAAACTAGGAACTGACATTGTACAACACTTAACCAGGCTGCACGCCTTACTCCATTTTCACCAGTTTGTATGTACACTTGTGTATGTTTGCATAGCTCTATGCAAGTTGACCTCCTGTATAGATTCCTGTAACCACAAACAGGATCCAGAACAGCTCCATAATCAAAGAAGAACTCCCTCTGCTATCCCTTAATGGTCACACTCATGTAACGCCACTCATGTTCCTTTTTCCCGGCAACTACTAATCCGGTCTCCATCTCGATGGTTTTGTCATTCTGAAGATATTCTACAGATGGAACCATACAAAATGCACCTTTTGATATTGGATTTTTGTTAAGCATAATGCCCTTAAGTTCCATCCAAGTTGCTGCACATATCAATAGCTAGTTTTTATTGGTGAGTGTAGTTCTGTTGTATGTATGCAACTGTGTTTTCTTAGATTCTGTATTTTTCTATTTGGCATCCATTCGTCACAGGGCCAATTAGATTAACTATTTTTTCTTACTGTCTGTATTCTTGATGCTTTGGCATTTGGGAGCCTTACAGACCCGGGGAGAGGCTTCCTCCTAGGGCTGACCAGTTCTTAGAGAGAGCAAGGGGATTGACCAGAAGCACGCCTTTCATATACAAACCAACCAGACCAGAGTCTGTACATCCCAACCATCTCCTTATCCAACTACACTAAGTCAATATTTCCCCTGCTCTAAATCATCTCAGGACCAGGTACCAGGCAACCAGAGACCACTGCTGTGTTAAAAAATAAAATTCAACTGAATAAAATTTAAAGATCCTGTTGGCTTTTTTCAATGATTCATGAATTAGGCAGCATCCAATCTAGCAGATGGACAGGAGCTCTGAAGAGCTATACATGACAAGAGATTTTATAGGCAGAAGTAGGGTTGAGCATAAGTGACTCCATTTTGAGCCTGTTACCTTGTGTTTAACAGCTGGAATTATTCAAATTTGCCAATCTTAAGGCCAGTCTGCCCTGCCTTGCCTTTCCCATGGAAACCCCGGTAAAGGCTTTGGCTTAGGCTTTCCTCTTGTTCCTTTCTGCCTCCTGACTGACACTAGTGCTCTCTATGTAGCCCTGTGAGGCCTGGTGTGCCTTCTCCTTTCTCGAACTACTATATGATCTAGCAATTCTACTTCTGGGTATTTACCCAAAGGAAACAAAAACATTAACTCAGAAAGATATATGCACCCCCATGTTCATTGCAGTGTTTACAATAACCAAGGCAAGGAAGCAACCTTCATGTCCGTCGATGTATGAATGAATAAAGAAAATGTGGCATGTATACATACACACAATGGAATTTTATTCATCCAGAAACAAACAAAAAAGATTCCTAATGGTGAAGGAAAGAGATTAAAGCTAGATTTCTCTGAATAGATTTTGACTTTAGAATCATGAAAATAATGTACAAAACTTTACAACAAAAATAAATTTCAAGAAATCTTCACTAAATTTCAAAAGCAAAATCAAACAGCTGATTCTGATTGTGTATTGACTTGATGGCATAACCACATGGAGAGGACCTGTTTCAAGGGAGAAGAACCTGATTAGTGGGATATACAAAGAGAACAAGAACAGATGAAAAATCTTAAACAGCTTTCAGAAACCATATTGTTAGTGATCATGTTAGTATTGTTATTCTTTTGTGTGTGTATTGTGGGCTATGAAAATGAGTAATTGTTGTTGCTGAAAAGCAGACTTTTCAGAAAAAGAAACACAAGTGGAAATCGGTGAGCTTGAAGAACAGCCCTGTGGAACAGAATTTGAAGTATATTTCCTATCTCCTTAAACTGAAAAGCTTTGAAAAAATTATCAACCAAGTGGCACTGAGCACTCCTAACTCCCATAGTTTGGTCTTTAAATATCATCTCTTACTAAAATAAATTGGGCTTCCTTTAAAATGTGGCTGACACTGTATCTGGAGCAACAAATGTTTAAGATGAATTTAGAATGTCTTGTCATATCAGAAATCGAAGAATCTATGAAAACTATTGGCATCCATCAAAAGACTCAGGAACCAACTTAAAGAGGCTCTCACTAGCCAAAGATGGGATACCAGTATTAATAATAACTGCAGCCAATTGAAAAGTGGGAAATATATTTAAATTCATTAGTGTGTAATGATACTCAACCTCATTAGTTACCTTTGGAGGATGCTAAGGAAACTGCGTTGTGTTGAAAACTAGTGAGTAAAGAGAATCAAACATTTATCCTCCCTCTTTTGCATGCATTTAATCTCTGAATATCAAATGGTGGATGAAAGTAAGTTTCACTTTAGAGAAACATTCCAGCTAAATAATGAGGAAAAAGTAAATGAATAAAAATATCACCATATCACCTAATATCACTGAAAGGCTTTAGCTGTATCAATTTACAAGAAATACCAGGGATAGAGGAGCATGAGATGAAATCAAGGGAGTAAAATCAGCAAAATCCGTACTTAGGGAAACTCCTGAACAAACCACCTGGTTTTCATGAATAAAGAATTGCAAGAAAAAAGAGAGGGGGAAATCTCGCTCTCTCTTTTTTAGATTTTATTGAGGTCATAATAGTTTCATTGTGAAATTTCAGTTGTACATTATTACTTGTCAGTCACCTTATAAATGTGCCCCTTTACCCCTTATGCCCACCCACCAACCCCCTTCCCCTCTGGTAACCACTAATCCAGTCTTTTTGTGCATATGTTAGTTTATCTTCCATATATGAGTGAAATCATACAGTGTTTGTCTTTCTCTGACTGGCTTATTTTGCTTAACATAATATTGTCAAGGTCCATCCATGTTGATGAGAATGGGACAATTTTGTCTTTTTTATGGCTGAGTAGTATTCCACTGGATATATATACACCACATCTTCTTTATCCAATCATCAGTTGATGGGCACTTGGGTTGCTTCCACTTCTTGGTTATTGTGAATAATGCTGCAGTGAACATAGAGGTGCATAAGTCTCTTTGAATTGTTGATTTCAAATTCTTTGGATAAATACCCAGTAGTGGGATAGCTGGGTTGTGTGGTATTTCTATTTTTAATTTTTTGAGAAATCTCCATACTGTTTTCCGTAGTGGCTGTACCAGTTTGCATTCCCACCAGCAGTGGATGAGGGCTCCCTTCTCTCCACGTCATCTCCAACATTTGTCACTTTTCGTCTTGGTGATTTAAGTCATTCTAATGGGTGTAATGGGTGATATCTTAGTGTAGTTTTGATTTGCATTTCCCTGATGATTAGTGATGTTGAACACCTTTTAATGCACCTGTTGGCCACCTGTATATCTTCTTTGGAAGAATGTCTGTTCATATCCTCTGCCCGTTTTTTGATTAGGTTGTATTTTATTTCTTGTTGAGTTGTGTGAATTCTTTATATATTTTGGAGATTAATGACTTGTCAGATATATGATTTGAAAATATTTTCTCCCAGTTGGTGGGTTGCCTTTGCATTTTGTTCATGGTTTCCTTCGCCTTGCAGAAGCCCTTTAGTCTGATGAAATCCCGTTGGTTTTTCTTTTGTTTTCCTTACCCAAGTAGACATGGTATTGGAAAAGATCCTTCTAAGACTGATGTCAAAGAATGTACTGCCTATATTTTCTTCTAGGAGTTTTATAGTTTCAGTTCTTACCTTCAAGTCTTTGATCAATTTTGAGTTAATTTTTGTGTGTGGTGAAAGATAATGGTCTACTTTCATTCTTTTGCGTGTGGCTGCACAGTTTTCCCAATACTGATACCGACCCTGGTATCAGTTTCCCCACATTAAACCCAGCATATACACTCATTCCCTGCTTACTCTCTGGCTTCCTGGCTCCAGAATCCGCTATCCTCATGGAGACAGACACTGTCGAGGACAAGCACCTGGACCATCTCCTCCCTACAAGGAGATACGAGCTGGTGGGAAAGCTGCTGACCAGCAAGGTCATGAGCTGCCTCCTCTCTGCAAGTGTCTCAAGGCCAAAGACAGGCTGGTGGAAAGCTCCGACCCGCAAGGCCATATGCTCCCCCTCCCCTACCTAAAACCCCAAATAAAAACCTTTCCTTTTAGCTTTTCGGGGAGTTTGGGATTTGAGCGTTAGCTGCCCTCTCTCCTTGCTCAGCCCTGTGCAAAAATAAAGTTCCTACTTTCTTCTACCACCCCCGGTGTCAGAGATTGGCTTGCTGCGCAACGGGTGAGCGAACTCACTTCAGGTTCGGTAACAATACCATTTACTGAAGAGACTTTCCTTTCTCCCTTGTATGTTCTTAGCTCCTTTGTCGAAGATTAGCTGTCCATAGACTTGTGGTTTTACTTCTGGGCTTTCAATTCTGTTCCGTTGATCTGTGTGTCTGTTTTTGTGCCAGTACCGGGCTCTTTTGAATCCTATAGCTTTGTAGTATACTTTGAAGTCAGGGATTGTGTTGCCTCCAGCTTTGTTCTTTTTTCTGAGGATTGCATTAGCTATCCGGGGTCATTTGTTGCCACATATGGATTTTAGGATTCTTTGTTCTATTTCTATTCTTTGTTCTGTGAAAAATGTCATTGGAAGTTTGACAGAGGTTGCATTGAATCTGTAGATTGCTTTAGGAAGTATGGACATTTTAACCATGTTTATTCTTCCAATCCAGGAGCACGGAATATCTTACCATTTCTTTGAGTCTTCTTCAGTTTCTTTCAAAATGTTTTCTAGTTTTCAAGTACAGGTCTTTCACCTCTTTGGTTAAATTTATTCCTAGGTATTTTATTCTTTTTGTTGCAATTGTAAATGGGTTTGCATTCTTAATTTCTCTTTCTGCTACTTCATTGTTAGTGTACAGAAACACAACTGATTTTTGTGTGTCAATTTTGTATCCTGTAACTTCACCGTATTCATTTATTATTTCTAAGACTTTTTTAGTGGATCCTGTAGTGTTTTCTATGTATAAAATCACGTCGTCTGCAAATAGTGACAGTTTTACTTTTTCCTTTCCAATTTGGATCCCTTTTATTTCTTTTTCTTGCCTTATAGCTCTGGCTGGGACTTCCAATACTATGTTAAATAAGAGTGGTGACAGTGGGCATCCTTGTCTGGTTCCTGTTTTTAGAGGGATAGCTTCCAGTTTTTCTCCATTGAGTATGATATTAGCTGTGGGTTTGTCATATATGGCCCTTATTATGTTGAGGCACTTTCCTTCTATATCCATTTTATTCAGAGGTTTTTTTTTAAAAAACCATAAGTGGATGCTGTATGTTCTTGAATGCTTTCTCTGCATCTATTGAGATCATAGTTCCTTTCTACTTGCTAGATGGGATTCTACCTGATCCATGAATTGTTGAATAAAGTCAATTAGATCTTCAAATTTACTCAGTTGAATTTTGTTGGTTTTTTTTTTAACAGTAATATAGTACATCCACTCTCGAAAATAGTTTGGCAGTTTTTATAAAACTTAAAATGCACTTACCTTATGACCCAGCAATTGCACTCTTGTGCATTTATCCCAGAGAAATGAAAACTATGTTCACATGAAATCTCTTCATGAATGTTTATATTAGCTTTATTCATTATACCCAAGACTTGGAAATAATCCAAATGTCCTCAAATGGAAGAATAATTTTAAAAATTGTGGTATATTCATGCTATGGAGTACTGCTCAACAGTAAAAAGGAACAAACTATTGGTACATGCAACAACTTGGATGGACTGCAACGCAATTATGTGGAGCAAAAAAAAAAAAAACCAATCACTGAAAGTTATGTACTTTATGATTCCTTTTATATAACACTCTTGAAAGTAAAGAAATTATTGAAATGGTGAACAGATTAATGGTTTCCAGGGCTTAAGGATGTGGGAAGGGGTGAGTGTGGCTATAAAGTGATAGCATAAGGTAGCCTGTGGTGGTTGAACAGTTTTGTATATTGTCATGGGTGGCTCCATGAAACTTACACACATGATAAAATTATGTAGAACTATTACATACACACAGAGAAATGAGTGCATGTAAAACTGGTGAAATCTGAATAAATTCTGTGGATTATTTCCAATGTCAATTTCATGGCTTTTTTAAAATTTCTTTTTTTTTTAAGATTGCCACCTGAGCTAACATCAGTTGCCAATCTTCTTTCTTCTTCTTCTCCTTCTCCTATTGTACTATAGTTATGCAAAATATTACCTTTGAAGGAAACTGAGTGAAGAGTACATGGGACCTCACTATATGTTTATTTGCAACTTAATTTGAGTCTATAATTATTTCAAAATAGTTTTTAAAAAACGTAGACCAAAGAAAAATATTACCATTGAATTTATAATTTTTTTAAACTAAATAATAAAAGAAAACATAAGAAACTAATGGGATGAGGTAAAGCTTATAGGGAAATTTATAGTCATAAATATACATATTAGAAAAGAAGAAATGGTAAAAATCAATGATATAAAAATTTTGAAAAAATACAGCAAATTAAACCCAAAGACTAAGAAAATAACAAAAATAGAAAAATAAGTAAAACAGAAAATACCCACATAATAGAGAGTATCGAGAAAGCAAGAAGTCAATCCTTCAAATGATTAATAAACCACCACAAAATTACTCAAGTGAAAAAAAGGGCACAAATAACCAAGATCAGGAATATACTGTGCAATATAATGCAGATTTTAGAAAGAGTAAGATTATACCTATTGATCTGAAAGATGTACAAGTTAGACTGTTGCTGTACAAAGTAAGCTAGAGAAAACAATGCACAGCTCAGTGCCATTTAAAAATTTGAACAAAGACAAATAGCTATGTGCGTAATGTTAGTATGAGTAAGGAGATAGGTGCGAAAAGGCTTTGTTGAAATTGTAGATAGGTCTGAAAGATTTGGGGTGGGGGCATGACGTTATTTATGTATCTTTTCATTGTTTACCAGTTGTGAAAATATATTACTTTTGTAACTTGGGTAGAAGAATATAATAAAATCTATATTAAAAATGTATAATGCAAGGTAAAAGAAAAATTCTATTTCTGACAGCTCCTATTCAAATATTAAAATAGAAGTAGAAACAAAACCAGTGCTGAAATTCCAGATACTTTTTCTGTCTTTTTAAAGTCTTCCATTCTCAGAGACTTTTCTCCCTTAGAAAATATCTGCTGATTTTCTCACAGATTTTTAATGATGCAATTTAACGTATCACTTTTTAAAACCTGTAAAAATTACCATAATTCAATGTTTAAAGAAGATCTCTCTCATAGGGGACTGGTGGGGAAGAGATAGAGAAAGGGAAGATTAATGAGATCTTTGGTGAGAGGCATTTCCTTCTGCAGAGCAGGACTGCCTCCCACAGACAAACTAGAGACTTTCCGCAGGGCTTAATATTGAAGGTGTGGAAAAGCTCCTGACCCCAAATACTTAGCTAACTACCTACAATCATCTCCTCAGCTTTATCCTTTTATCCATGTATTCTAGTCAAGTAAATATTTCCCAGATATGTTTATTTCTCACAAATGTTAATAACAATTAGGAGGAAAATGGGTTTCATGGTCAAATTACTTTGTGACAGCTGGAATATACAAGTTGAACTCTGGGGTTTGCTGTTGTCTATTTCTGGACTCTGTATTCTACTCCACTGACCTGTTTGTCTATCCTCAGACAAACAGCATGGTCTTTATTGCCTTGTCATAGAGTTATAGCAAGTCTTGAAATCAGATAACACAAGTCCTCCAGTTTGTTCTTTTTCAGAACAAAAGCTATTCCAGGTCTTCGGATTTCTATACAAATTTTAAAATAATTGTATCAATTTAAAATAAAAAGCATTCTGGTTCTTTGGGGTTGCATTGAATCTGCAAATAAATTTTGGAAAATTTTATCAAAGATATTGAGTTTTCCAATTCACAGCCATGGTATCTCCATTTATTTAGATCTTGTCTAACTTATGTCAGCAACGTTTTGTAGTTTTCCATATAAAGGTCTTTGATATCTTTCCTTAAACTTACTCTTAAGTATTTTATGTTCTTGATACTATTATAAACTGTATTTTTGTTTCATTTTACAATTGTATGTTGCAAATATAAAGTATGGGTAGATGAAGGAGTAGGCCTGACAGATGAAGAGACTTTACAGAAATAAAGAGAAATTAAAGCCTAAAGTGATACTTAGGACTTTCTGGATGAATTAGAATCTGGAAGAGCCCCGAATGCAGAAGATTTAAACAATACTATCAACCAACTTTACCTAATTAATATTTAATGGTACTTTCAATAACCACAGAATACATTTGCTTTTCAGTTATACAGGAAACACTAAGACCACATGTTGGGCCATAAAACAAGATTCAATAAGTGTCAAAGGACTAACATATAGATTATGTTTTTTAACGTAGAACTAAATAGAGCTCAATGATTAAAGATATATAGGAAAATCCTGTTTTCTTCCAGATGCTTGATAGTCTTAGCTTTGAATTTTAGGTGGATGATTCACCTGGAATTGTTTATAGTATGAAGTATAGGTTGGGGTTCATTTTTTTCTTCACATAAATATTCAGTTGTTCCACTTCTTTTTGTTAAAAAAGACTTTCATCTTCTCCAATGAGTTGCTTTGGCCCTTTTATCAAAAATCAATTGACCATAAATGTATACCTTTATATTTATATCATTTATATTTATATCAGGAATTCAGTTCAAAGCTTTCTTGCCTCCACCCCTCTTAAATATTCCCATAGGCAAGTATGATTTTTATCTTGTCAAGGCTTTTCTTGCTGTCATGGGAGTGAAGGCCTTTCATATTCTTCCATATTCTAATTGCAATGAAAGTTGAAGTTGGGTGCTTGTTTTAATAACCTCCTTCCCACCTCCCATACACCCTCACGCTGAAATGCATGGCAATGACTGGATTCATTGGCTAGGTTTTAAAGACTCTTCAAGTGAGAAGGAGAAAGGCTATAAATGGAGGAATGCAGTGATACTGCAGCGGGTAGGATAACTCAAGTTCATTTATAAAATAGATCCCATTCTGTCAAATACTGCTAAAAAACAAGAAGGGGACATCTAGAAGATACTGGGGCTTGACTGTGTATTTTAATTTATAGTGCTTTAGTTATTTGAACCCTAGAAATTCCATGTGAATTAACTTGTGTCATATTCCAAGGATCCCTTGCTGTCCAAATCTATTTGGTTCCTGAGTGCAGATCCTAGGAATACTATGCTATCTAAATCAATTTAATTTCCAAGTTTCGGAAAGGGAGTAACAAGTTTGGATAAGGATTGATCAGAAACATTTTGTCCCTAAATTCAGATTGTGACAAATATTTATTATATTTCAACGGATTACTAGATTCAATTTGCTAATTTATAACATGACATATTTTCATAACTGATTCTGGACTTATCTTTTTGTGTTCTCCTAGCAAGTTTTTTTTTTTTTTTTTAAAGGGGAACTTCGTGTGTGGGCAGCCTGGATTCTTTTTTTCTGTTCAGGGAAAGGTTCATCCTGAGCTAACATCTGTTGCCAATCTTCCTTTTTTTTTTTTTCCTCCCCAAAGCCCCAGTACATAGTTGCATATTCTAGCTGTAAGTCCTTCTAGCTCTTCTATATGAGCTGCCGCCACAGCACGGCAACTGACAGACAGATGCTGTGGCTCTGCAACCGGGAAAGGAGCCCAGGCTGCGAGAGTGGTGAGAACACTGAACTTTAAGCACTAGGCCATCAGGGCTGGCTCTCCCCTAGCAAGTTTTAATATTAGGATTACGATAAATTCATAAAAATAAGGGGCCGGCCCCGTGCCTGAGCGGTTAAATTCACACACTCCACTTCAGCGGCCCAGGGTTTCACCGGTTCGGATCCTGGATGTGGACATGGCACCGCTCATCAGGCCATGCTGAGGTGGCGTCCGGCTTAGCACAACCGGAAGGATCTACAACTAGAATATACAACTATGTACTGGGGGGCTTTGGGGAATAGAAGGAAAAAAAAAAATTGGCAACAGATGTTAGTTCAGTTGCCAATAAAAAAATGCATAAAAAGAGACAACTTGGTATCTCAGTCTATTTCCTTGAAGAGTTACTAAACCATTTCATAGATTTCACCTATAAACATGTCTAGTTTGGCAATCTTCTTTAGATATTCAAAGTATTTTTTGGTCTAATTTTAAAATTTTCCTTTTGGAAGGGAGTCTATTAAGATTTTAGACCCCTTCTCTAGTCAATTCTGATATCAAGTCAATTCAATTTCTTCATAAAAGTCACACATTTTGTTCAGATTTTCAGATATATTATAAAAATGTCTATGGTACTAACTTGTTTTTTAATTGTGATAAAATTCATAGACCATTATTTTCACCATATTAAAGTATACTGTTCAGTGGTTTTTATATTCACAAAGTTGTGCAACCTATACCACTAATCCCAGAACATTTTTATCACCAAAAAAGATATAGTCCTTTTAAATTTAAATATGTAGTCACTTCAGTTTCTCATTCACAATGCTGTCCGTCATCCTAACTTCCCCACCCAAATCACTAGTTTGTCTACTTTTTTCCTGTCAAATAATCAGAATTTCTATTTTATATTACTTTTTCTTTCATTTATTTCTGTATTTTACAACTAATAATGCCCGTCTCTACCCACGTTTTAGATTTATTTTTGTTTTAGCTCCTTGGGTTCTATATTGATCTTATTAATGATCTTTCTAGTATTTGAACATATGCATACATATTGGGTTATAAAACTTCCAATACAACTTTGACTGCCACTCACGTTTTTCAATTGTTTTCATTTTCATGCACATTTAAACAACGTGTATATTAAGGATTTAGTTCCTTAACCCATGTTAATCAAGAGGGTACACTGAATTAATATTCAGATATTTGATGGCTAGCCTGTTGTTACTATTTTCCCCATTCTGGTCAAATAAGGTGTATTTTCGGCTTTTTTGGGGAACTAATTATTGGGAAAAATATTCTCATCTCTTCCTGCTTTTTTGAGAGCTGTGCTTTCAACCACGCATCCTTACATCCACAGGGTTTCAGACTGCTATTAATCTTTGTGCAGCATAAAAGATGAAGTCAGAATGAAGACCCACATGTACTTTTCCTTTTCCTTTTAAAATTCGATGCTGACTAATGAGTGATGGGAAAAAGTTTTCCTATACTCATGACATTCATTTCTCTTTTTGCATTATGAATTCTTTCATTTAGACAAAGGTAAACAACATAATTAAAATCCTTTCCACAAATAATAATGAAAATAATTATGAAAATTAGTTATCAATGATAATAGTGGACTTTTACTAAACATTTACTACGTGATAGGAATAGTTTTAAGCACTTTATATTTATTAATTCATTGAAACCTCACAATAAACCAATACATACAGTATGATTATATTTACTAATACAGAAGAAGTAAAATGCCACTAACATACATAAGTAAAAAGTAAAAAAAATATCTGGAAGGATAAACAACACTTTGATAACAGTGCTTAATTACCTTTCTTGCATGAGATTGGGGTTAGGATTGATGAAAGAAACAAAACAGTTACGAGGAGAAAGTATGCATAATTTCAGCAATTAAAACAGGTGTTTTAAAAGAAAACAAACAGGTATCCAAAGATAAACTTTGGGTCATATTAATCAGGGCAGATTTTATAACTGCAAACATTTAGATGCAACCATAATATGAATAATAGTCATTTTAAAAAGTCATTAAATGTAAGTCATTAAAAATAATAAAAATCTCTATGGAAATGGCCATGATATTTTGGATGATAAAAGCAGGTGAAAGTACAATATGCAGGCCATGCCTACACTTTCTTGAAAAACAAAGTCTGGTAGGGCTTGCTCTAGCAACTGGAGAGTAGTCATCTAGAGTTGGTATGATTACAATCTTGGCTTTTTAGTTTCTGGTTTCCTGTTTCATAATAAGAAAATATAAATTTGTGAAACAAAACAAAAAGATTAACACTGACTTCAACAAAATTATAATTCTACAAGGAATTAAAAAATACAAGGTCACATAATTTGAGCAGTGTAATACTGGTGTAAGCACAAATATATGGGTCAGAAAAGAAAGGACAGCCGTGAAACACAAGCAGATATAAACAAGGATATAACGTATCACCAAGAAGGTAGAACAAAATAATGGGGAAGGAAAGAATTATTGAACAACTGCCATTAGTACAACATGGGGGGAGGTGGGAGATGGGCAAATATCAGTTTTGAATTTGAATCCATTACTTAGAGTGAAATACATTTGGATTAAAAATAGACAAAATAAAATTAAGAAACAAAAAATAGTGAAAGCGAGTAACTATCAAACATGAATTTTTTTGTTTAAAATATTAGGAAGGTGATAAGAACTTCAACTGTCATTATTCATCAGTATGAATTCCCTGATGACGAATGAGATCTGAGCCACTACTAAACGCCTTCCCACATTCCCTACAGTTATAGGGCTTTTCACCAGTGTGAATTCTCAGATGTCGAGTAAGGTTTGAACATTTATTAAAGGCCTTTCCACATTCATTACATTCATACGGCTTTTCATCTGTGTGAATTCTCTGATGTTGAAAAAGTTGTGAGTTCTGAGTAAAGGCCTTCCCACATTCAAGACATTCAAAAGGTTTCTCACCAGCATGAATTCTTTGATGTTGACGAAGTTGTGAGCTCTGCGTGAAAGCCTTCCCACATTCCTTACAATCGTAGGGTTTCTCCCCAGTGTGAATTCTCTGATGATTAGTAAGTGCTGAGCCACTACTAAAGGCTTTGCCACATTCCTTGCACTCATAGGGTTTCTCACCAGT
Organism: Equus quagga; assembly: GCF_021613505.1. Taxonomy (NCBI): domain Eukaryota; kingdom Metazoa; phylum Chordata; class Mammalia; order Perissodactyla; family Equidae; genus Equus; species Equus quagga. The sequence goes on along the minus strand of NC_060279.1, from coordinate 99,338,617 downwards.
GTGAATTCTCTGATGCTGAACAAGTTTTGAGCTCTGCGTAAAAGCTTTGCCACATTCCTTACATTCATAGGGTTTCTCGCCCGTGTGAATTCTGACATGTTGAAAAAGCTGTGAGCTCTTAGTAAAGGCTTTCCCACATACTTTACATTCATAGGGTTTTTCACCCGTGTGAATTCTCTGATGGTCAATAAGATTTGAGCAATAACTAAAGGCCTTCCCACATTCTTTACATTCATAGGGTTTCTTACCAGTATGAATTCTCTGATGTTGAGAAAGGTATGAGCTACAACTGAAGGCCTTCCCACATTCCTTACATTCAAAGGGTTTTTCACCAGTGTGAATTTTCAGATGTCGAGTAACATGTGAGCCGCAACTAAAAAATTTCCCACACTCCTTACATTCATAAGATTTTTCACCAATATGAATTTTCTGATGTTGAATAAATTGTGAATTCTGACTAAAGACCTTTCCACATTTCTTACATTCATAGGGTTTCTCTTCATTATTAATTATTTGATGCAGAGTAAAGAATGTCTGTTGAATAAACGTGGGCATGTATTCATGAGTGAATATTTCTTGACTGAAATGCCCATTTTGATATCCCAGTTGTCTTTCAAAGTGGCTTCTATATTCCAAAACATCTCTAAAATTGGAGCACTCAAGGCCATGCTTTGTAAGTCCCATTATCTCCCTCTGGCATGATTCTATTTCGTAAACTTCCTTTTTTAGAGATAATAACTTCGTTTCACACATTGATTCCAGATCTGAAAGAAAATGAAATGGTAAATATTCTTTTCCCCTCTTATTTGTGACAAATTAAACTTTTATAACAGAAATGGAAAAATTAAAGTAAAAATAATATCTAGTAGTAAATGGCATACAGTTTTCAAGTATATCTGTTTAATCTGAAAAATGGACAAGACATGCAAAGATATTAATGAGATACAATGCAGGAAACAGAGGGAGGAGACTATGGAAATAGGAAACCGCAATGATTCTCAAATATTGATGTGCATCAGAATCGTCTAGAAAGGTTGATAAATATACAATGCTTGCACATATGAAAGATAACTAGTTATAATTACATCTATAGAAGCATGCATGCATGTGTATGTAAGAAATAGAGTGTATCATCATATGACATGTATTACAAAAAGTGGGTAATTTTCTGACCTCCACTAAAGGTCTCCCGAAAGGAATAAATGCATATAGAGGAAGATTCTTGGGCTCTGCAGCATAATAAAGAATAAATTTGGTCTTTGTCCCTGGTTCCTAACACAGAGCTTCAAAACCTTTTGGAATTTCCAGAGTGACAGGAGCGGTTTTTGTTATGCTAATGAGGTGACTCATGGTAGGTCCCTAGATAGCTTCAGGATGGGGACTGGTCACCAGAAAGACCAAGAAAGTGATTAGAGGATTGGAACTTTCAGCTACTCGGCCTCTGGGGGGGTGAGGGGGCCAGAGATTGAGTGGCCAATGACTTAACCAATCATGCCAATGTAAGTAAACCCCAATAAAAACTCTGGACTCCAAAGCTCAGTGGAGCCTTCTGGTTGGTGGACACACTTTGACTCCACAGGGGGAGGGTGTGGAACTTCTGCATCCAGAAACCTTCCAGAAGCCTACCAGACCTCACCCTAGTATATATCCCTTATAGTAAAACTGCAATCATAAGTATAGAGCTCTCCTGAATTCTGTGAGTCCTTCTTGCAAATTATTGAACCTGCAGGGGCCATGCAAATCCTTGAATTTATAATTGGTCAGAAGTGTGGGTGGTCTGAGGAGCCCCTGAGATTTGAGCTGGTGTCTGAAGTGAGGGCAGTCTGCTGTAGGACTTTGCCATTAACCCGTGGAGTCTACACTAACTCTGGGTAGTTAGTGTCAGAATTAAACTGCAGCACACCCTGTTGGCATGGAAACAGAATAGGCTCCATAATAAAGGATATAGTGGGTGAAATTTGAAAGAGATTATGGAGGGTTAGCCACAGACACCCTCCCTCAGGGGAATACCCTGAGATAAGTCTAAGACATTGAACAACTGATGTGAGTGACAGATAGGGAAGACTCAGAATATGTTATGTGCTGGGGACTCAGTGAAAATACTGTTTGCCCTGGAATTTTGTGATGCTGATCTTGGGAGAAGAGAGAGACCTGCTCATGTACCACTGCAGTGACTGAGACGGGAGGGAGCTAAAGTTTAAGGCAGATGGAAAGAAAATAAGACAGAGTGCAAAAGACTGCCATGGAGAGATGACAAGAACCAGAAGCAGACTGATGGGAGCTGGGTCCCAACTCTGACCGTTACTCTATGTTCCCAGGCAATGATTTAACCTTTCTAAGTCCCCGTTTCTTCATCTGTAAAAGGGATATAATCGTTAACTCATGATTACTGGGAGGGTAAGGAAAAACATATGTAAATGTCTTAGAGTAAGTTCAGTATTTGATAGCTATCATTATGAAAGCATTTCTTACCAAAAATGGGGACTTAAGGCAAATTAAACGGTTTGAAGACATCAAAATGGAGCCTACTGGAACATCTCCAGCCAGAAACACAGGGAATTCATTCTAGCATCTTTTGTCTCCTACCTTTATATGATCTTTCAGCAACTTTCATCTAGTTAAGCTCCTAAGTAACTTTTAAACTAGCCTCTTCTATCTCTCCTGCCAATGCCCTCCTCCAAACCAGAATCACCTCTTACTCAGACCACTGAGGCAGCCTCCTAACCCAGTCTCCCCACCAAGGTCTCATCCTTTTTAATCTATTCAGGGACCACAATGACATTTGGCCTGGCCTTCCACTGCTCAACACCCAAACTCCTCATAGTCACTGGCAGTGTGGTTCCTACCTGTCTCTCTAACCTCGACTCACACTCCACTCTCGTTTGCTCACGGGGCCCGGCAACACTGGCTTGCTTTCAGTTCTTCAAACACACCAAGCTTTCCCCTCCTGGAAGGGCCTTCGCAGAGGTTCTTCCCTCTGCCTGGAGTTTTCGTCTTTATTAACACATTAAACAATGAGACCTAGCAGTCAGCCTAGTACTATGGGAATTCTGAAATAGTGATGAGAATAAATGATATTTCGATATGTCTACAACAACAGTAAAATGATATGCAAATACCTGTGATTTCCAGTCATGTCAAAGTCACAGGAACTACCCCTACTACTCCTATGGGTTGTTGCATACACCATAAATGGAAGAAATGCTAAATTTCAATTAGAGGTTACTAAGTATAAAGATGCATTTTTTCCTTCTCATCCAAGTTCATGGACTGCTTAAATTCTATCCAAAAGAATCCAAAATTAGCAATCTCTTGAGTTAGACTGATCCTTTAAAAACATAATGTCGCTCCTCTGCTCAAATCATGTCATTCCAAATAGAATGGCTTTACATCTCATCCAGAAAAGAATTCAAAGCCCATCCCAAGGCCCACAAGACCCCAAGTCATCTGCAGGCACACCCTCCCTCCCACCAGCACCCAGCACACGAACACACCTACATCCTGCTGCTCTGCTCATCTCTGTTCACACAATGCCCTCTGCTCCTTCTGCTCCAGCCACAATGGCAGGAGCTCAAAAGCGCCTAACTCAAGGACTGGGTTCTTCCTGTTCCTTTTGTCTGAATCTCAGATACTTACATTACTTGTTCCCTCACTTCCTTCAGGCCTTGATTAAAATATCACCCCATCAGAGAGGCCTTCTCTAACCTCCCTTCACAGCACCTATCACCCTCTGATGTTATATACACCTATCTTTTCTCTCACCTTCTAGAATATAGGCTGCAGCAGAGCAGAGCTTTGAATGTTTCGTTCAGGACTATAATCCCAGCACCCGGACCAACGCTTAGCATACAGTAGTGCTCAATAAATGCTCTTCTTGTCCTCCTCCTTTATATCAAATCTCTTCTCTGCCACCTCTTCCTTTCCGATATAGACACAGACGTTTTTGTTTTTCCCCACATTGTCTCTACGGACAGTGACTGCAGTCACTTGCAAGGCTCCTACCACTGTTCCATTCTGGATTAATGCCACTTCGGCATAGTTAGCCCCTGACTTTCCGCTAAGCTCCCTGTCTGATTCTCTTTTACTAGATTCTACTTTGTAAAAGTTATTTATGGATATATTTTAGCACCATTTTTTGACTCCAAGTTCTTAACAGCTGACATAATTAGCCAACTGCAGCAGCTGACAGACCCCCTTACACAAATTAGGAAATCCAAAAACGTTGGATAAAGGAAAACTGCACAACAAACTGATAAGAAAATGTCATTGGCAAGCAGCTATAACAAAGACCAGTACTTGGAGGGGAGGGCCGTGGAGATACACACACACACACACACACACACACACACGCACACGCGTGCACACACACGGATATTATTTTGGGAGTGGGAATAGAAGACATTTAGATGAGTCTAAAAGGAAGAGAAGCTAGGAAGGAACTGAATCTAAAATACAGGTAAAAGAGTTTTCTTTGGAACGGAAGCGAAGGGCACTTTCTACCTGAAATTAAGAGGTGGGTTGGAGAAGAGTAGTAGAAAGAGTAGTAAGCGAGGGAAGGAATGAAACAGCTATCTGTAAGCGCATGCTAAAAGGACTTAGTTGTTCCCAGAGACCGAGGGTTTTGATGGGAGCTTCCAAGATAGCATCTCAAAGGTGCTGTTTCTTCACTGATCAGCTGAGTAATTACCTGTAATGCCCCACCCTGTCCAATCATTTCTCACTCACCTGAACACAGGCCTCTTGTCAGCTCTCTGCCAACCATCCAGGGCTCTTTCCCTTGTTCCAATAAGGAGATAACTTGAGGCTTAGGAATATAAAATCCTGCTCACAAGAAAAGACATGGAACATGGTTATGCTGTGGGTAAATCAGATGCAGAAATAAGATCCTGTCCCTTGAGGATCAAGGAAGAGATGCCACTACAGGAACAGCCAAAGAAAGAAGAAGATGAAGCTTCAGCCATAGCCAACTGCAGCTGCCCATCTCCCACTCTTCCTTTGCATTTCAGCTCCAACCCTTGATTTGGGACTAGGGAGCAGAAATTTAGCTGGCCACTTGAAAAGCAGCTGAGAAATTCACTGTGGAAGAAGCAGACATTCCAGAGGAGATCTTTAAATGACTGGTATAGATGTCCTTACCCATCGACACCAGGTTGCTATAGTTCTCCAGCATCACATCTCTGTACAAGTCCCTCTGAGCAGGGTCCAGGCACTCCCACTCCTCCTGAGAGAAGTCCACAGACACATCACTGAACGTCACAGATCCCTGAAATAACACATACACGTATTACTTGTGTAATAAAAGAAATACTCTAGAGACTATTGTGCTTGGATTGTGGGATAAAGCAAATGAGCAGTTACATTGATGTCACTGAGAACCAGAAGCTTTGGGTCTCAGAAATAGAAGCAAGAGTAATCAGTTTATTTTATATTTAAAAAACAAATTCCTGACTCAGCCCATTGAAAAGGCCTAGAAACAATAATTAATCCAGTAGCAATGAACACCTCTAGTATCTAGATTGTAGTCTCTAAGTACCATGTTCAAATAAAAGGAACCAAGGCTATTTGGGGAAAGAGAGGATCTCAGGATTGAGTTAGAAATGTACAGGATGAGCCTCAACATTCTATTCTATCAGAAAGCAAGAGAGTTATCAAAAACTGTTAGCATCATGTTCAAAGGACTCAGGAGCCTCCCACTGGCCAAAAATGGTATAATTTGAGGATCAAATGTCATAGGCTGATCAGTTCGAAAATGTTTAAATCCATGCGCTCATAATAATAATGGACAAAAAATTACTGGTCACCTTTGTAGGAGTCTAAGAAACCAATTCGGTATTTTAAAAACTGGTAAACAAAGGGAAAAAAAATCAAACATTCTTTCCTATATGAACTGTCTTTCAGGATAATCAAACAGTTGATGAGAAGTTTTATTTTTCAGATACTATTCCACCAAATCTATGAAAAAGGAATGACAGAATTAAAATATCATTTGTAACCTAATGAATCTAGACAATAATCATCAATGGTGGCTAACATTACAAAAGAAAGAGAATCAGATATAATGCGCCTCCTGATGGAATCATACATCACCACCTATGAAATATTCTTTTTCTTTTTTTGGAGGAAGAGTAGCCCTGAGCTAACATCTGCCACCAATCCTCCTCTTTTTGCTGAGGAAGACTGGCCCTGAGCTAACATCCATGCCTATCTTCCTGTACTTTATATGTGGGATGCCTACCACAGCATGGCTTGACAAGCCTGGGATCTAAACCGGCGAACTGTGGGCCGCCAAAGCAGAACATGTGACCTTAACTGGTGCACCACCAGGCCAGCTTACCTATGAAATATTCTTGACAAAAAAATCCCACCTGAATCTGATGAAGCTTCTGGACCTAACTGCTAATTTTCAGGAAACACTTCAATGATACCACAAAGATGCAATCAGCAAAATCTAAACAGTGGACAAATGAATCAGATTTTTTTCTTTTCTAACAAAAAAAACTGCACAGAAGAGCCAGCCATGGTGGCCTAGTGGTTAAGTTTGGCACACTCCACTTTGGCAGCCCGGGTTTAGTTCTTGGGCACGAACCTACAACACTTGTCTGTCAGTGGCCATGATGTGGAGGCAGCCAACATACAAAAAGAGGAAGACTGTCAACAGATATTAGCTCAGGGTGAATCTTCCTCAGCAAAAACAAAAAACAAAAAAAAACCTGCACAGAAAGAAAAGAGATGAAAGGGGTAAGAGACTCGAGAGACATATCAACCAACTGCAGTACATAGTCCTTTTTTGGATTTGAATTCAAATAAACAATTTAAAAAATTAGACATTTATGGAAATCTGTACACTGAATAGTGATGATATTGACAAATTATTTTTAACTTTTTTAGATTCAGTAATGGTGAATTGTTGTTTTTAAAAAATAATCCTGGGGCCGGCCCAGTGCTGCAGCGGTTAAGTTCGCACGTTCCGCTTCTCAGGGGCCTGGGGTTCACCGGTTCGGATCCTGGGTGCAGACATGGCGCCGCTTGGCACACCATGCTGTGGTAGGCGTCCCACATATAAAGTAAAGGAAGATGGGCACGATGTTAGCTCAGGGCCAGGCTTCCTCAGCAAAAAGAGGAGGACTGGCAGTAGTTAGCTCAGGGCTAATCTTCCTTAAAAATAAATAAATAAAAATTAAAAAAATAAAAAATAATCCTTATCTTCTAGAGATACATACCAATTTGTATGTGCTGCAAAATAATCCTGCAGGAGAGAGGGTAGGGAGTGTGCAGGGAGGAACCAGGTAGTGGTATAGATGAAAGAAGACTGACTCTGAGTTGATAATTATTGAAGCTGAATGGTGAGTATACGGTAGTTCATATGACTACTCTACTTGTCTGTGCCTGCAATTTATCATAATAAAGCTTTTTTAATGGGAAGTGGTAGAAAACAGCTACAATAGAATATTTGCAGAGTAACAATCATATGTATAGCATTGATTTAAATAAACAAAACTGTGATATACCTCTGTTGTGGGAAAGGAAGTAGAGTGTGACATAGCAAATTTCCTCTCCACTATAGTCCCCGGGAGACAGCTGAGAAAAGAGATGCTCAATTATTGAATGAATGAAAATGTTAATGCTGGGTCAAAATAAGAGGGGCACGTAGGAACGGTATAGGAGTATCTGGCTAGAAGGAGAAGAAATGGGGACCAGGATCCTGAAGGGGGACCCTGATAGCCAGAAATGTCAGGAGAAGGAAAGCAAGTGCTCACGTGCTCTTTAAATTTTTTTTTTATTTCTTAAAAAGAATTGAATGTCAGGAAGATAAGAAAAAGCACCAACTCACCTGGGCCATGGCTTTCAGTATTGCAGGAGATGATCAGTCCTCCTCGGGCCTGTTCTCCTGAAAAAGGAGAGTGTCCTGAGCAGGCAGGCCTGGGGCAGCAAAGAAATGCTCCAGAAACACACTGGCCTTACAGCTCTCAGACTGACCAGGTAAAACCACCTCCACTTCCCTTGATCTTATGATACAACTCTAGGTAGCGGGAGTATGGAACAAATCCTACTCCTTCCTCAACTCCAAAAACCCTAGGCTTTAGCTACAGCAAGATGGATCCTGGCTAGTGGAGCCAAAGGAATACAGACTCAAATTCCCTCTCCTTCACCCAAGCACTCAGCTTCCTCCCTCGGCCAAGTGATTCAGGCCAGACCTTGCCCCACCTCAGCGATGTTGCTGCTCTGAACCCAGACAGAGCTGCTATGATCTGCCCTGAGCACATCCCTTCTCTGCAACCCTCAGGCCCCCAGGCAGCGCCCTTTGGCCAGGACCTACCCTCTGACCAGAAGGACTAGACTTCCCTTCAAGTTTTCTCACTTCTCAAGCCCAAGAAAGTCAGTCAACTTCTCTCACCACACAACCACACCCACACAGACACACTCCTCATTCTTATGTTCTAGCTGTTTTGTAAAAATAAATAAACTTTGTTAACATGTTTTTGCCATGCAAAACAGTCAAAATGTCAGCTTTTCAGTAAGCTCTTTCTTACCTATACATATTTATATAAATTTCTCTTTTTTCTATAACTTCAGTGCTTTCATTTGTTACACTTAAATCTTTAATCAATTATTTTACTTTGGTATAAGATTATTTGATAAAAGACTATGGTCTAAGATTGTAAATTATAATTTTATCTTAGTATAAAATGTGAGTTAGGAATCCTACTTAATTTTCCCCCCAGAAGAAGTTACCCAGGTCCAGCAAAGTCACATGTGAATAACATAATATTTCATGGGACTTAAATGCACCACTATTTTAAAGAAACTTTATATAAGATATAACCTGACTTCAGATATGTTGAAATGCGAGACTAAAAAAAAACAAGTGAGCCTTAGAACAGATGACTATGGAATGTATTTTCCTTACTGATTTAAATGCTGCAATTATCATAGACGATACATGTTTGTATTTACTTGTGGTTCTACTTTGGTTCAGTGATCCATTAAATGTTTTGACAGCATCACATCCTCTATTTATTATAATTTAAGAATATGTTTTAATGTCTTAATAGAAGACCCCTCCACTACACACCTATTAGAATGGCCAAAATCCAGAACACTGACAACACCAACTGCTGGAGAGGCGCAACAGGAACTCTTTCGTTGCTGGCGGGAATGCAAAATGGTACAGCCACTTTGCAAAACAGTTTGGCACTTTCTTAAAAACATACCCTTATTATGCGATGCAGCACTCGAGCTCCTTGGTATTTACTCAAAGGAGCTGAAAAATTACGTCATGCGAAAACTTGTACACAGATGTTTATAGAAGCTTTATTCATGATTGCCAAAACTTGGAAAAAACCAACATGTCCCTGAGTGGGTGAATGGTTAAATAAATGTGGCACATCTAGACACTGGAATATCATTCAGTGATAAAAAGAAATGATCTATGGGAGTCATGAAAAGACAGTAAATATTACTAAGTGAGAGAAGCCAGTATGAAAAGCTATATACGGTATAATTCCAACTATATGACACTCTGGAAAAAGCAAAAATATGGCGAGAGTAAAAAGATCAATGGTTTCCAGAGGTTAGGAGGGAAAGAAAAAGGGAGGGGTGAACAGGCAGAGCACAGAGGATTTTTAGGGCAGTGAAACTACTCTGTATGACACCATAATGGTGGATACATATCATTAGACATTTGCCCAAACCCACAGACTGTACAACAGTAAGAGTGAACCCTAATGTAAACTATGGACCTTGGGTGATAATGATGTGTCCATGTAGGTTCATCAATCGTGCCAAATGTGCCACTCTGGTGGGGGATGTTGACAATGGGCTACGCATGTGTGGGGGCAGGTGGTATATGGGAAATTTCTGTACCTTCCTCCCCAGATTGCTGTAAACCTAAAACTGCTCTAAAAAAATAAAGTCTTTTTTTAAAAAAGTTCTGGTTCTGAAGCCTGTCTAGACGCAAAAAAGTAAATAACCCCTTATCACTCATCTTTTTCAAGAGTTTCCATATGAACACAGATCAGTAAAAATATTATACTGCATAAAATGAATACATTAAGGAGTTCTGACATATTTATGATGTTGAGTCATATGCTTTGATTTCAGTACTTTTTGGAATGTTTAAAACCACATGATATACCATTAAAGCAGCAGATTCATCAAAAATTAAAATGCCAAGTGATCAACTATTAGAAAGAACACAGGATGACAACATTTATAAACCACTGGCAGGAATTTAACCAGTACAACCATACCGAGGATCAGTCCAGCATTATCTAGGAAATTCGAAGATACACACATATCCTATGGCCCAGCAATTCCATCTGTATGTTTATACCCTAGGAAAGTATGCATATGTGCGCCAGGGTACTTAGAAAAATACGTTTAGAGCAGCCCCTTCAAAGGAGCCGAAAATTGGAAATAACCAATGTCTAAACTATAGCTATATATAACAACTGACCACAAGGGTGAGACTAAGAAATATAATATTGTGTAAGAAAAGCAAGACCCAAAACAACAGGACACAGTACAATTTCATTTCTATAAAGTTAAAAAGGCAAAACTAAACTATATTATTTAGGGATGTGTAGATATGTAGCAAACTATTTTTTTCAAAAAAACCAACATGAAAATAATTATCACCAAAGTCAAGATAAGGTTTACCCAAAGAGATGAAGAGGATTGGTTTATTCTGGGGGCAGGACTAACAGGGCCTTCTGGAGTGCTGAAACAAGCTTTTGTTATAGAGAGGTTCCCTTTATAATTACTTCTTAAACTATATGTCTATATTTTAAGCACTTTTGCATATGTATGTAATATTCAAGAATTTAAAAAAAGAAAAAGACTCTATAATAGCTACAAATAATTTTTAGTGAAAACGAAAGATAGGAAATGATAAATGCTGTAAGATTCCAACCTTGAAACAATGCATACTATATGTACACAGGAAACTTATTAGAAAGAAATCGATCAAAATATTGACAGTGGTTATGTCTGGGTAGTAGTTTACTTTTGCTTCTTGTAACTTCCTATTTTCCAAATTCTTTAAAATAATCATGTTTTATGTGTGTGTTTAAAAAGAAAGTAAAACAGTATACGGGAGAAACTGAGCTATTTTCTAAATTAACATGAGAACATGGAGGAGGAAATGAGGGAGAATACTGGGATCTGTGTGTCCACACCCAGGGCTTCCCGTCATTCTCTTGGATGGAAACGTGTAGGAACCAGGTCACTTGATGAGTCTGTGTTAAACAAGACCATCCGGGAGAAGGAAAGCAAAAGGCAAACCCCAGCACACCTTGAATTTGGCTTGGTCAACAGCCATTCCTCCTCCTTCCTCTGGGGACCTCTGAGAAGAGCAGGAAGGGGAAAGGAATCCTGAGACGCCAGGCCTTTCTTGCAGCCCAGACTGACAAGATTAGAAGGGTCTGGACCCACACCCACCACCCGTGGAGAGGAGGGATGGAGAGAGGTCAGAGGAGTCTGGGCTGTCCTGAGCATTCCTGGTGTCAGAAGGGGGAAAGTCTCTGCTGCCTGCCACCAAAATCTGTCCTGACTTCACACATCAGCCACGGGGACACACACGCTGTCACCCTGGCACAATTACAGGCACCCTCCAACCGCACACAAAGTGTCACAAAAAGTTACATGATCACACTCACTCATCCCCACGGTCACAGACATCCAGTACACAGTGCTGCTAACATGCAGTCACAACCCCACACACACAGCCCTCCGATAACACAGTCACAGCCGCATAATCACAGATTCTCTACACTCCCCCCGTCCCACACTATGTCACACAAAGTTATACGAACGCACACAATCACGGTCCCTCCACGAGGACACACACAGCGCCGCACATTATCACAGTCACACACCTACAACGAGAATATCCAGTCACATCAGCACAAAGAGCTCCGCGCATGGTCACAGACACAATGACACACCCACCACAGGGACAGACAATCACACCCGCACACACGGCGCCGCACAGTCACGTAAGGTCACAATCGCACACATGGAATCTCACACCTCTTGCCCCCTCCCCCAGCCCAACCAACTCACACAGGCCTGAGACTCCGGACCCGCCCAAACTGTCCCTTCAGATCCTCAGGGACTCACCTGAAAGCCTAGTCAAGCCCCCGAGACCTAGGCCGCTCACCTTGCCCTTCCCCTTCTCCGGAGGCCGAGGATCCCGCAGGCAAGTGAACGGGCGACCCTGTTCCCGCGGGAGTCTCTGGGAAATGTAGTCTGGATCCGCCGGCCAAGATGGCGGCGGGCCCTCGGGTTCCCCGCCAGCGCACAGCCCGCGCCAAACCCGCATCCCGGCTTCTCTCCCCGAGTCGCTGTTAGGAGTCTTCGAGATCCAGACGCAGGCTCGGAGTGAGGCTCCCACACGAGGCAGGCCGCAGACCCTGGAGACAAGCTTCCTCCATTGACCCGGCCAATCCCAAGGAACCATGTGTTCCCTGAGAAATAGAAAAAAGTCGCCGGGTTCGCGCCAGAAGTTGATTAGTGCCGCAAGAACTTCTGGGAAGTGTAGTTTAGAGCCGGAAAGGGCGAGGTGCCAGCGCTGGTAGATGACTTTCTGCGCTGAGCTGTCCACCGAGAAGCGCGGAGCGGAGCCTCGCCCAAGAGTCTTCCGGGAGCTATAGCCCGCTCTGTGAATACTCGGGACTGACTGACTACATCGCAGTTTCTGCCTTCGTCAGTGGATGAGAGAGGCGGGGCACGGCGCTGCTCACTAGCGGAAACCTGGGAGTCCCAGACCCGAACAGCACCGGGGAAAGTGAAGGAGAGTAATCCAGGAGCCCGGAATGGGGCTTTTGGGAACCGGTTCTCCGGAGCATCCAGCAGTGTGTGTGTTGGGGATGGGATGGTAGTGGTGACTCTGAGGATGGCCCGTGTGTGTAAGGCCATAGGTGAAATTGGATGTTACCTCACTTGCTTCTCTGGAAAATGATTCTGGGGGCGCGTGTTCTTGTACCATCAATTTTACGTGAATATTGGAGACGCAAAAAGCAAACCAGTTGGTCTGACACTTGGTTTCAAACGTGGTTTTTATAAAATCATGTTTCTGTTCTTTGCAAATGATTGTGGATGCCACACTCTCTGATGCCTTAGGGATATTGTTTTCATACGTACAATTTCAGTCTCTCTCTGCAGCGTTTAGAGTTGTACTTTTTTCCTCTCCAGTCTTCCATGGTTTGAGCCTTGACTCCCTTAACTAGGAAAAGAAAAAAAAAAAAGATTTATTAGTGTGATCAGTACAACAGCTTTGATATGAATCCTACCCCCTTTCACCACTTGGGAACAATTCAAAGTCACAAATGGGGACCAAAACAGCAGACTCCAGTTTCAGTAAAGTTCAGAGAAAGGAAAAGTCCACGAACTCCAAAATACACATGAGTGCTTCCCAATACAGTTGAGATTGGATAGAAGCATGTCAGAGGATAAGGACTGGTAAGCAGAGGTGAGAAGTAGTGCTTAGGAGCTCGTGAACCTATTCGAGAAAACACCAGATATAGGGGGTGAAATCATTCCAGGAAAAGGAGGAACTTATACTGAAGTATAAACGTTGGAGAAGGAACTGCCGTAAAGAGAGTAGAGGTCAAGCAGAGTAATATCAGGTGGAACCAATGTGCCAAGATTAGGACAGTCGTGTTTAAGGGAAAATTGATCCAGAAAAGTAAAATATGCCTTAATTTTGACCGAAGTTATTTGGTCTGTAAGATGAAGACACTTGAGCATCTAGAGAAAACCTCAAGTTGCTTAAAGGAGAGAAACTACTGAATATTTAGCACCAGAAGTCAGTGCAACAAAACCAAAAGAATAACAAAGAAAGAGAGTGAAAGCCAAAGATTTTTGTCCACGATGAAGCTGCAATTCAGGTGTAATTTAGGGTCACCCTAAAATGAGGATGTGAACTAGGGCGACTTGAGAACCAGGGGAGTAATATAAAGGATAGGCTGGTTTAAGCTAATAGAATAAGCAGAGAATGATCATTAAAATATAAAAAATAGCTACAAACAAACCAAAAACAAAAACCACTAAAAGTGTTGGCTGAGCCTGGCATGAGTGGAAGAGGATGGAAGAAGTAGAGTAGAATAAGTATGTAGGGTTTGATGGAGCAGCCGTGTGTGAGAATTCTTTAGGACAAGAAAGAAGGGCATCGATACGGCTATTTCAGAGATGAGGGGGAAAAGAGACCTGTGGGGAAGACAGTAAAATGTGAAATAAAATGGCTTGTTAGGAAGATTGTATGCTTCAGATTTTGACAGGCCTGAGATTCAAATCCTACTTCTGAAAATGACCGTTTGTAACCTTGAGCAAATGATTTGTGCTCTATGCGCAAGATATTCCATATCATCAAAAATCTTGGTAACAGTATTTTTTTCTCAGGAGTGTCACATGGATCAGAGAAAATGTGCGAATTAGCTTACACAAAATAAGTGGTGAAGGCTATTATATAAAACACTTCCCAACTCGTGCTTTAAGGCCAGTATTACCCTGATGCCAAAATCAGACAGAGAAATTATGAGAAAAGAAAACTAGAGACAAATATCCGTTATGGAGATAGACACAAAAATCCTCAAAAGTTACTAGCAAATCAAATCCAGCAACATATAAAAAAGATTATACACTATAGATAACCAAGTAGGATTTATCCCAGGAATGCAAGGGTGGTCCAATATAATATGTCATAGAAACAATCTAAATGCCTATAAATGGATCAATGGATAAAGAAAACGTGGTATATCCATACAGTAGAATATTATTTGGCAGTAAAAAGGAATGAAGTACTGAAACACACCACAACACAATGGCCTTGAAAGCGTTAAGCTAAATGAAGATGCCAGTCACAGAAGAATAGTCTACAATTCATACAAAGCATAGAGATGCGTAAACTTTTATGCATTTCTATAACAATTGTCCAGAATAGGCAAATCGACAGATACTTAGGGCTGACAGGGTTAGACAGAATTGGGAATGATTACTGAAAGGTATAGGGTTTCTTTTTGGGGTGATAAAAGTGTTCTTGAATTAGATAATGGTGATGGTACACAACTCCAAGAATATGCTAAAAATGACTAAATTGTACACTTTAAAAAAGCTAATTTTGGGGCCAGCCCGTTGGCGTAGTGGTTAAGTGCACACGCTCTGCTTTGGCAGCCAGGGGTTCACAGCTTTGGATCCTGGGCATGGATCTATACACTACTCATAAAGCCATGCTGTGGTGGCATCCCACATACAAAAAATAGAGGAGGTTTGCACAGATGTTAGCTCAGGGTTGATCTTCCTCACACACACACACACAAAGGTTAATATTTTTGGTTTGTGAAATATTTGTGTGTATATTTTTAAAAAATCAACTTTATTGAGTTAAAATTTAGGTACAACAAAATGCACTCATTTTAAGTGAACAGTTTGATGAGTTTGAACAAATGTATGCATTGTGTAACCATCACCATAGTCAGGATAGAGGACATTTTAATTCCCACCCCAAATTTCCCTTTGACCTTGTTCAGTCAATCCCCATATTCCTACCTCAGGTCAGACATCCACTGATTTACTTTCTGTCACTATAGATTAGACCTTCTTATCCATATAAATGGAATCACATTGTAGGTGGCTTCTCTCTCTCAGCATGATGTTTTTGAGTCCATCTATGCTGTTTTCTGTGTTAGCCTTTCTTTTTATTGCTGAGTAGTATACCATTTTATGAATGTATCTGAATTTGTATATCCATTCATGTGTTTATTCACACTTGGGTTGTTTCCAGATTGGTTAATATGATTAAAGCTGCTATAAATGTTTGTGTACAAATCTTTTTGTAAACATATGCTTTCGTTTATATTAGAAAATACGTAGGAGTGGAATTGGTGGGTCATATATGTTAGTGTATGTTTACTTTTACAAGAAACTGCCACATTGTTTTACAAAGTTATTGTACCATTTTACATTCTCACCAGCAGGCTCTGAAAATTCTAGTTGTTTCACATGCCTTCGGCACTTGCAGTTGTCAGTCTTTTTAATTTTAACTATTTGAGAGGGTGAGCAGTGATATCAAATTGTGGTTTGATTTGCATTGTCTGATGACTATGGATTTCAGCATATTCTCATATAATTATTAGCTATTCTTTTATCTTCTTTTGTGACGTCTGTTAAATCTTTTTCCCGTTTTAAAATTGTTTGTGTTCTTAGCATTGAGTTGTAAGAGTTATTATATATTCTGGATAAATCCTTTGTCAGACACACACATTGCAAATATTTTCTCCCTGCCTGGGGCTTGCTTTCTCAATTTCCTAATGATGTCTTACAAAAAATAGTTCTTACATTGGATGAAATCCAATTTATCACCTTTTATCTTTTATGCTTCATGCTTTTTGTGTTATTTCTGAAAAATTTTTGCGTACCCCAGTGTTGTGAAAAATTTTTTCCTGTATTTTGGTCTTTTTATACTTTTTTTAGTTTTTAGGCATATGGTCCACTTGAAGTTCATTACTATGTATAGTGTGAGTAATATCAAAGTTATTTTTTTCCATATGGAAATCCAGTTGTTCTAACACCATTTGTTGACAAAACTATCATTTTCCTGTGGAATTACCTTGATATCTGTTGTAGGCAAGATAATAGGTCCCCCAAATATCTATGACTTAATTCCTGGAAACTGTGAATATGTTATGTTACATGGCAGGGCAAATTAAGTTAGCAGGTAGGATTAAAGTTGCTAATCAGCTGACCTTAAAATTGGGAGATTAAACTGGATTATATGGTTGGGCCCAGTGTTATCACAGAGTCCTTAAATGGAGGAGAGGAAGGCATAAGAGTCAGTGTCAGAGTGGTGTGAGGTGAGACTCGACCAGTCATTACTGGATTTGAAGATGAAGGGGTGCCATGAGCTTAGGAACGTAGGCAGCTTCTCGAAGCTGGAAAAGGAAAGAAACATTCTCCTCTAGAGCCCCTGGAAAGGAAAGCAGCCATGTCAACCCTTGATTTTAGAGCAGTGAAACTCACTTCAGACTTTTGACCTAAAGAACTATAAGATAATAACTATGTGTTGTTCTGAGCCACTAGGCTTATGGTAATTGCTACAGCAACAGTAGGAAACTAACACAGAAACTTTGTAAAAAATCTATTAACTATCAATGTGTAGGTCTAACCCTGAAATCATCTGTATGTCTATCCTTAGCAAATACTAACTCAACATAAATATTTTTATTGAGATATAATTCACATAGCATGAAGCTCACTATTTTAAACTGTACAATCCAGTAGATTTTACTATAGTCACAAGGTTGTGCAAATATTACTGCTATCTAATTCCAGAATATTTTCATCATCCCCCCCCAAAATCCTGTACTTGTAGGGCTCACTCTCCATTTCCACCTTCCCCCATCCACTGGCTTCCAAAACTGTATGTTCTGTTCATATGGATTTGCATATTCTGGATGTTTCATACAAATAGAATTGTACAATATGAGGCCAGTTGCGTCTGGCTTATTTACTTATCATATTGTTTCCAAGTTTCATCCAGGTTGTATCAGTACTTCATTCCTTTTTATTACTGAATAATATTCCATTGTACAAATATACCACATTTTGTCTATCTATTCATCCACTGATGGACTTTTGGGTTGTTTCCAGTTTTTGGACATTATAAATAATGCTAAAATTAACATTCACGTGCACGTTTTTGTGTGAATATATGTTTTCACTTCTCTCAGGTACGTACCTAGGAGTGGAATTGCTGGGCCATATGGTAATTCTATGTTTAACATTTTGAGGAACTACCATACTTTTCTCCACATTGGCTGCCTTGTTTTTCAATCCCACCAGCAATGGTTGAGAGTTACAACTTCTCCACATCCTTGAAAACACTTGTATTCTTCCCTTTGTTAAAATTATAGCCATTCTAGTGGATGTGAAGTGATATATCATTCTGGTTTTGATTTGCATTTCCCCAGTTACTAATGATTTTGAGCATCTCTTCATGTACTTGCTGGTCATTTGTATATCTCCTTTGGAGAAATGTCTATTCAGATCCTTTGCCCATTTTTAAGTTGAGTTAGTCATCGATTATTGAGTTGTAAGATCTGGATGCAAGTTCCTTAATAGATATATGATTTGCAAATATTTTCTTTCATTCAGTGGAATGTCTTTTCATTTCCTAGATGGTGTCCTTTGAAGCACAAAGGATTTAATTATGTTGAAATGCAAATTATCAATATTTTTTTGTTTCTCATGTTCTTGGTATTATACCTAAGAATCCTTTGGCAAATCTGAGACCATAATGATTTACCCATATATTTTCTTCTGAAAGTTTTATAGTTAGCTCTTCCATTTGACAATTCGATCTATTTTGAGTTAATTTTTGTACATGGTGAGGTATAAGAGTCCAACTTCATTCTTTGCAGGTAGCTATGCAGTTGTCACAGCACATTTGTTCAAAAGTCTGCTTTTTCTCAACTGAATGGTCAAAATCAATTGGCTGTAGATGTGTGGGTTTGTTCCTGGATTCTCAATTCTATTGTATTGGTCTACATTCCTATTCTTTTTTTAAATTGAGGTAACATTGGTTTATAGCATTATAAAAATTTCAAGTGTACATCACTGTATTTCAATTTCTGTGTAGACTACATCACATTCAGGATTCAAAGACTAATTACCATCCATAACCATACACATGTGCCCTATCACCCCTTTTGCCCTCCACTCTCCCTCATTCCCTTCTGGTAACCACCAATCTAATCTCTACATTTATGTATTTGTTGTTGTTGTTTTGTCTTCCACTTATGAGTTAAATCACATGGTATTTGACTTTCACTGTCTATCTTAGTTCACCTAGCATAATACCCTCAAGGTCCATCCATGTTGTCACAAATGGCAAGATTTCATCTTTTTTGTGGCTGAGTAGTATTCCATGGTGTATATATACCACATCTCCTTTATCCGTTCATCCATTAATGGGCACTTGGATTGTTTCAAGTCTTGGCCATTGTGAATAATGCTACAAGGAACGTAGGGGTGCAAATATCTTTCTCAATTAGTGTTCTCTTCTTCTTTGGATAAATATCCAGAAGTGAAATAGCTAGATAGTAGATTGTTCTAGTCTTAAGTTTTTGAGGACCCTCCATAGTGTTTTCCATAGTGGCTGCACCATTTTACATTCCCACCAGCAGTGTATGAGGGCTCACTTTTCTCCACATCTTCTCCAACACTTGTTACTTCTTGTCTTGTTAATTATAGCCATTCTCATGGTCATGAGGTGATATCTCAGTGTAGTTTTGATTTGCATTTCCCTGATAATTAGTGATGTTGAACATCTTTTCATGTACCTCTTCGCCATCTCTATATATTCTTTGGAAAAATGTCTGTTCAGATTTCTTTGCCCATTTTCTAATCGGGTTGTTTTTTGTTATTGAGTTCTTCACATATTTTGGATATTAACCCCTTATCAGATACATGGTTTAATTGGAGAATTCAATCCATTTCCACTTAGAGTGGTTATTGATACATGAGGACTTACTGGGTTTCCAGTTCTGCATTTCCTTTGTTTCTTGTCCCATGTATTTCAGACTGCGAATTCAGTTAGGTAGTTTTCTATGCTGGTTTTCTTAGTTTTCTCCTTATTTATTATTTATGTCTTTGTTCTGATTATTTTGTTAGTGGTTACCATGAGGTTTGTATGAAAAATTTCATAGATGAGATAGTCCATTTTCTGATAACCTCTTATTTCCTTGGATCAAGCCTAATCCATCCCTTTCCTCTTCCCCTTCTAAGTTGTTTTTGTCACTTATTACATCTTGTGTTGTGAATTTGTGGTTATGATGACAAGATTATATTTCTTTTTGGTGTCTTCCTTCCCTTTATCTTTAATGTCATAATTGAGTGTTTGCTAACCTCTTCTTACATATAGCTATAATTGTCCAATTTTGTCTACCTATCTGTCTCCTTACTCAGGGCTTTATACTCCTTTCTTTTTTTTCGTCAGGTATGAAGGTCTTCTTGAGGATTTCTTGTAAGGGGTGAGGGGGTCTTGTGGTGATGAACTCCCTCAGCTTTTGTTTATCTGGGAAATCTTTTATTTCTCTGTCATATCTGGAGGAGGTTTTCACCAGATAGAGTATTCTTGGCTGAAAGTTTTGGTCCTTCAGAGTTTTTAATATATCATTCCACACTCTCCTAGCTTATGAGGTTTCTGTTGAGAAATCCACTGAAAGCCTGATAGGGATTCCTTTGTAAGTTATTTTCTTCTGACTTGCTCCCCTAAGTATTTTTTCTTTGTCATTGACTTTTGCCAGCTCCACTACTATATGCCTCGCAGTAGGTCTTTTTGCATTGATATAATTTGGAGTTATATTAGCTTCTTTTACTTGTATTTACAGCTCCTTACCCAGGTTTGGGAAGTTCTCAGCTATTATTTCTTTGAACAAGCTTTCTGCTCCACTCTCCTTCTCTTCTCCCTCTGTAATATCTATAATCCTTATGTTGCATTTCCTAATTGAGTCTGATATTTCTTGGAGAATTTCTTCATTTATTTTTAGTCTTACTTCTCCTCCTCCATCTGAAGCACTTCTGTATTTCTGTCCTCAATATTGTTGATTTGTTCCTCCATAATATCAGCTCTATTGTTCAGAGAATCCATATTCTTCTTTATCTCATCTGTTGTGTTTGTAATCTCCAACATTTCTGATTGATTCTTCTTTATAGTTTCAATCTCTTTTGTGAAGTTCCTTAATTCATTGAACTATCTGCATTTTATTGTAACTCATCAAGTATTTTTATCATAGCTATTTTGAATTCTCTGTCATTTAGATTATAGATTTTTGTGCCTTCAGGATTGACCTTTGGGTAGTTGTCATTTTCCTTCTGGTTTGGAGATTTAATAAATTTTTTCATACTGCTTGACATCATGGATTTGTGTTTCTGCATAGTGGTAGTATTTGATCGCCACTTCCACCTGCCGCCACTGGGTGGGGGTCAAGAGCTGCATATTCTGAGCCTGCTGCGATCTGCAGCTCAGCTCCCAGTGGCTGCTTTTCTGGACCTGCTGAACTGGGATGCCAGGCAGGGGGAAGGGGGGCTTTCTTTGTCCTGCACTATCCTAGGGGCTTCTCGTTCTGCCCTCACTATCTGGTCTCCTGGAGTGTTAGCTTGATGAAGACACCCCTGCAATTGCTAGTCACCTCTGTGTGGGGCTTTCCCTTGGGCTGTGAGGGACCTCAGAGAGAAATGGTGTTCCCGTGGAGGGCTGCCCTCTCCCCCCTTTCCTCTTAGAGCTGTGCACAGTCCCTGAGTCGCTGCCCTCCAGGAGGAAGAGAAAATTCCTCTTACTTCATTGCACTTCCTCAGAGGGGCTCCAGCACCTCCACCTTCAGACGTATGGTTATGTGGGTCCCTCAGACGTCTTTTCTGTTGTATAGACGTCCTCTGTTGGTATATGAATGTCCTTTTTGTTGTATCTTAGAGGGGATAGTTTAAGGGGAGAGCTCACTCTGCCATAATGCTGATGTCACTCTGTGGGCTACATACTTTCAAAGTTTTAATTGATTGCCATATTTTCCATGGAGGTTCCAAACTAATTTTCATTTGTGCCAGCAGGATATAAAAGTATCCTGTAATCCATAACCTCCCTAACATGTGATATGTGCTTTTTAAAATTTTGGGTAATTGATCTCATTTTATTTTGTATTTCTTCATGAAATTGGCCATCTTTTCATATGCTTACTAGCTATTTGATATGCCTAGGTCTAGGGTTTTTTAAAATATTTTTTCTTTTTGTTCTCTGAGCATCTTCGATCTGTGGTTTGGTGTATATCATTAATTTTGGAAAGGTTTTGGCCATAATTACTTCAAATAATTCTTCTGCTCAGCTCTCTCTTTCTTCTCCTTCTGGTATTCCACTTATGTGCATGTTATATCTTTGGAACTGTCCCATAATTCTTGAATGTTCTGTTCTGTTTTTTGCTTGTTTGTTTTGTTTTTAAATTTATTTTTCTCTTTGCATTTCATTTTGAGAAGTTTCTGTTGACCTATCCACAAGCTCACTGATTCTATCCTTGGCTGTGTCCAGTTTACAGACAAGCCCATCAAAGACATTCTTCATTTCTGTTACAATGTTTTGGGTTTTTTTTCTGCTTTATCTTCCCAAACCCCCCGTACATAGTTGCATATCCTAGTTGCAGGTCCTTCTAGTTGTGGGATGTGGGATGCTGCCTGAACATGGCCTGATGAGTGGTGCCATGTCCGTGCCCAGGATCTGAACCCTGGGCCACCGCAGTGGAGCACATGAACTTAACCACTCAGCCATGGAGCCAGCCCCTACAATGTTTTTGATTTCTGGAATTTCCTTTAGATTTTTTCTTAGGGTGCACATTTCTCTACTTACATCACCAATCTGTTATTGCATGTTGTCTACATTTTCCATTAGAGTCTTTAACATGTTAATCATAGTTATTTTAAATAACAGATGATTTCAACATCTATGGCATATCTAAGTCTGGTTTTGGTGCTTGCTTTGTCTCTTCAAATTGTGTCTTATGTGTATGGTGTGTGTGTGTGTGTGTGGCCTTTTTTTCTGCCTTATAATTTTTTGTGGAGAACCAGGCATTTTTTTCAGGTAATAAGAACTGAGGACTTGGAATTGGGCTGTGTTTAATATTTTCTATAACTTTGGGTGCCAAAGGCTTTAAATTCCTCCTGTGTCCTTGGTTTTGTGTATTCTCTAGCTTTTGGGCTTCCCTAAATATTCATCCTCAGTGAGCATGTATATCTTATGACTCTTTCAGCTGTAATCTGCCATTATCATACAGGAGCCCTATGAGTGAGGTGGTAACGTCTGGGGGACAGGGAATGCTCTATAATTTTCCAATTAAATCTCAAACTTTTTAGTGGGCCTAGGTCTCCAGCTGATGACTTTCACAACTGTTTCTTCATAGTTTAACCCCTCACTCCATTTTGGTGAGACAGGAAAGACTAGAGGGGCTCGAGTAAGAACCCCAGCTGGGATAAGGCTCTGGTAACATTATGTTTGCTATCCTTTGTTATGGAGAGCACTCTGGGTGCATTTCTCAATGATTGCTCTTCCCCTCCCTCTCCTAGAGTCATAACAGGATCTTTCTCAGATCTTCACACTGAGAACCTGGTGGGATTCCTGGAGTTAAAACCCACGAAAGTATGGGGTACCCTAAGACTGCAGTTCCCACAAGTTTCTTGCTCTCATCCTAATCCACACTCACCATTCAACAATTTGTCAGAATTGCTATGTGTGTTCCTACAAGTTTATGGCGCCAAGGTCTTCTGCTCCAGGTAAGCAGATTTTGGCTGTGACTTTCTGGATTTCCCTCTCTCTCCAGATCTCAGGGTGGTGATTCGCCCTGCAATCTCGGTTCATCTATGGGTCCAAGAAAAAGTCACTGATTTTTGGTTTATGTAACTTTATCCTGTAAGGATGAGAGCAATAACTTCCAAGCTCTTTTTATGTCAGAGCTGAACTTTACCAGCTATTTGTCTTTCTTCTATATATTTTGTGTTCATGTCTTTACCTATATATATATTTGGGCAGGAGGGCTGGGCTTTTTGCTTTTTATTGTTGAATTGATATTCCTTTTGTTTTCTAAATATGAGTGCTTTTTCTCTTGTATATGTTGAAGATTCTTTCTGCTCTGGTTGTTTAGCTTTGTTTGTGATATCTCTTGTCATACAAATGTAAATTTTGATGTACTATGACATATCTTGTCTCAAATGGCCTTTCCTTCTTCATAGTCATAAACATAGTCTTATATAATTTTATAGTATTTTATACTTTTTTATAACTTTTTATTTTGAAAAATTAAAACATAGAAAACTTGAAAGAATAGTCTTCTGACTTATATATCTACCACCTAAATGCAACAAGTATTAACATTTGGTGTAATTATCTGCTCTGCGTCTGTGTGTGTAGACATTCTGTGCAAAAAACACCAAATAAGAGGTCATTTCTCATTATTTTAACTGGATAAAATTTAAATGATAACAATAGGCTCAAATCCCCAGGCAACTTCATAAAATGCAAGTAAAACACAATAAAGTGCTTTTAATTAAAAACTGTCATGTTAAGATATAAAATGTTTAACACCTTGCTTCTCTCCTAATCACCAAACAATTAATATAGCTGTGGCTCTGCTTTGTTGACCCTTGGCACACTTTTTATACCATTACACATTGTTCTGCTGGAGTACCATTTGTATTTAAAGTGTACACAAAGACTTTTCCCACACATCATAGTTACTTTTCCTCCATGTAATTAATCATTGACTGGAAAATGTTGTATTGCGAAATAAATATGTTCTATGAAGTTTTGGTATTAAAAAATCAAAATCAAAATTAATTCTAATCCTAGAAAACTTTAGCTGGCAGATTTTCTGTTAGGTGTGCTAACCGATTTGAATAGTAGGAAACAAACACTCTTCACTCATAAATACTTCATCCTGCATCTGCCAAGAATAGGAACATTCTCCTATATAACCACAATAATATTATCACAGCTAAGAAAAATCAAAATAGTTCTTTAATATCATCTAATATTCAGTCCATGATAATATTTTTCCATTTGTCCCCAAAATTACTTTCAGAGTTTTTGTTAAGAAACCTTTTCTTTAGAGAGGGCATGGGACCAGAATTCAGTCAAGATGCATGCATTGCGTTTGGTTGTTCTGTTTATTTAATCCCACTTGATCTGGAACCATTTTTTTCCATGATACTAAATTTTTAAGAGTCCATGCCAGTTGTCTTTTGGGATGTTCCAAATTCTGGATTTTTCCAATTCCTTACTTATAATATTCTTTAACTTGTTCCTTTGTGCTTCATATTACCTGGAAGTTAGTTCTAACAGCTTGTTTAGATTCAGGTTAAACATTTTTGAGAAAAGCACTTCAAAGATGATTTCTGTGTTTTATATTGCATCGCATTTTCCACCTTTAGTGGATAATATAGGTAAATATTTATACCTTGAGATGGGAAAGGATTTCTTCAAAGATGCAAAAATAATTGAGTATAAAAAAAGAAGATAAGTATAATGTCATTACTGAATTCTAAAGTACACATGATTCTACTTCAAGTTTTTATATTCTAATTCTATTTGCATTTTTATTAAAAAATTCTGTTTTCATAGTTTAGTTTTACATTTTAATGTCTAGTAATATAAGTCCCCCCTTTTCCTTTTGTCAGAAGATTCTTAGCTATGCTTGTTACATAAATATCTTTGTATATATATTTTTAATCACCTCATCATATTATAAAAAGTCCTCTGGGCTTTTTATTGGAATTACACTGAATGTATACGTTAATTTGGCGGGAGTTGACATTTTTCCTATATCGAGCATCCCTTCCATAAATGTGGGATATCTATCCCTTTATTGAGATCTTTTATGTCCTTCATTAAGATTTTATAGTTTTACCCATGAAAATCTTTGAACATCTCTTCTAAGAGTTATTCCTCAGAACTTAGAGCTTTTTGAGTTATTATAAAGGGAATCATCTTCCTGTTATATTTCCTAATTGATTTATTGCTTTTATGTTATTACAGTTTATTTATCACAGTTGATATTTAAATCCTTCCATCCCTGCCAAATCAGTGTATCAGTTCTATTGCTTTGTCATTTAATTCTCCTGGGGTTTGTAATTTTTGATACTTCTTATTTCCTTTCCTTGTCTTAAGGACCCAGTCTCTTTTCTTCCTGCTCTACTATCTTAACATTAGCTCTGATGAGAACCCTCTCCTTGGCCTAACTTTAGTCAGGCTACTCTGAGCCCTCTTCCTAAAAATGCTTTATCCTTGGGCTTCTGTCCTTGGCCTGCTGTGCCCTCTTCAGCATGAATCCTGCCAAGCCAGCTGAGCAAGAATCTCCTCATCTTGATACCTAACCAAGTTCCTCTTAGTAATTTTCCATCCACTGACTCCCTCAGTCTGCCTGTTGGTTAGCTGCCCAGCTGTCCCTGTTTTATTTAGAGCTGAATTCATTCTCTCTCCCCTGTTGGAATAGTTTTGACCCCTATTGCAATAGTCTTGAATAAAGGCTTCCTTGCCAGTTTAACTTGTCCAGTGCAATTTTTCTTTGACACTTCCATCTTCAAGGTCACCTCGTGATGAAATGCTTGCTGCCGCTCCAGCCAACGCATCTGCCTTCTGGAAAGGAGGAAGGAGGAAAGTGCTGGTAGAGGACAAGAAGTGTCCATCTCTCATTTGGGTCAGCTCTCTTTAAGCAGCCCTCTCAGAAAATATCACAGAAAGTACCACACAACACTTTTGCTTACACTCCCAGGACCAGAACTTAATCACATGGACACACCCAACTGCAAGGGAGGCAGGATAGGTCTTCCAGCTGGGCATATTGCTGTTTCAGTTAAAATCGGGATTCTGTTATTGAGGAGGCAAAGTAGAGATGATATCATTGGGTAGCAAGTGGCAATCTCTGCCACAGCTGGTGGAAGTGAAATTAAGGAGACCATATAGGAATTGTCGTAATTCAGATGAGACATTATTTATTTTTTTCCAGCTTCATTGAGATGTAATTGACATGTGACATTGTGTAAGTTTAAGATGTACAACATATATTTATTGTGAAAGGACTACCACAATAAAGTTAGTTAACACATCCATCACTTCACATAATTACCTGTTTTGTGTGGTGAAAACATTTAAAATTTACTGTTAGCAACTGTCAGGTATACAATACAGTATTTTTAACTATGGTCACCACGCTGGACGTTAGGTCCCAGAACTTACTCATCTTCTAACTGGACGTTTGTGCCCTTTGATCAATATCTCCCCATTTCCCCCACCCTCCAGCCCCTGCAACCACCAGTCTACTCTCTGTTTCTATGAGCTCAGCTTTTTTAGATTCCACATCTAAGTGAGATTATACAGTATTTGTCCTTCTCTGTCTGACTTATTTCACGTAACATAATACCCTCCATCTATGTTGTTGTGAATGGAACAATTTTGTCTTTTTTATGGCTGAGTAGTATTCCATCATATATATACACCACATCTTCTTTATCCAATCGTCAGTTGATGGGCACTTGGATTGCTTCCACATCTAGGCTATTGTGAATAATGCTGCAATGGAGATAGGGGTGCATAAGTCTTTTTGAATTGTTGATTTCAAGTTCTTTGGATAAATACCCAGCAGTGGGATAGCTGGGTCATATGGTAGTTCTATTTTTAATTTTTTTGAGGAATCTCTATACTGTTTTCCATAGCGGCTGCATCAGTTTGCATTCCCACCAGCATTGTATGAGGGTTCCCTTTTCTCCACATCTGTCCAACATTTGTTATTTTTTGTCTTAGTAATTATAGCCATTCTAACAGGTTTAAGGTGATATCTTAGTGTAGTTTTGATTTCCATTTCCCTGATGATTAATCTTATTGAACATCTTTTCATGTGCCTTTTGGCCATCTGTAATCTCCTTTGGAAAAATGTCTGTTCATGTCCTCTGCCCATTTTTTGATCGGGTGTTTGTTTTCTTATTGTTGAGTTGTGTGAGTTCTCTATATATTTTTGAGATGAACCCCTTGTCAGATATATGATTTGCAAGTATTTCTCCCAGTTGGTGGGTTGTCAGGAAGGATTTATTATACAAGACAAAAACGTGCAAAGGATAAAGAGAAGATTGATAAATTTAACTTCAGTAAAATTAAGAATTTCTATTCATGAAAGGATACCACTAAAAAAGTGAAAGAAAAGCCAAAAGCTGTGAGAAGATATTCCTAACCATACAACTAACAGAGTAGTATCAAAAATATATGAAGAATTCCTGATCAATAAGAAAAAGATAACCCAATAGAAAAATGGACAAAAGGTATGAATGAATATTTACGGAGAAGGAACTTGAATGTCAATAAACACATAAAAAGATATTTGACCTCATTAGTAACAAGGAAAAGGTAGATTAAAACCATAGTAAGATGTCATTTTATATCCACTAGGTTGACAAAAAGTAAAAAGTCTTATGATCAACTACTACAGTGTTGGAGAGAATTCTTGTTCACTCCTGGAGAAAATATATGTATACAGTACTGTTTTAAAAATATTTTGGGATTTTCTAGAAAAGCTGAATATGTGAAAGATGTATGGAATTCCACTTTTTTATATATATCCCAGAGATTGTACATGCATTCCAAGAGACATAGTTAAGACAGTTTATTTATAGGAGCATCATTTATAATAGGAAAAATATGGAAACACCAAAATATCCATTGATATCTGTCTCTGTGTCTTTTCATCTTATAAAAACACCAGTTATTTGATTTAGGGCCCACTGTAATCCAGTGTGACCTCATCTTAAATTAACTAATTACATCTGCAAAGACCCTATTTCCAAATAAGGTCACATTCTGAGGTTCTGGGTGGACATAAATTTTGGCAGGACACTATTCAACCCAGTACAATACTCTTATTGCTGTGTGTCACTAGTGCTCATTCATTTGACTTGGTTGATGAGCATTTGGGTTTTCAGGTTTTGTCCTTGTGAACCATGGGCTGACATAAATATCCTGTACATGTGTCCTAGAACACACATACAAGAGTTTCTTTAGGATATATATTTAGGAGTGTACTCACTGGATCTTAGGGTATGAGACTGTCCAGCTTTATAAAATACTGTTGAACTATTTTCCAAAGTGATTGCAACCAGTTAACATCCCACCAGCAAAGTATAATTTGCCCCATGTTCTATCAACACTTGGAATTGTCAGACTTTTAAATTTTGCCAAAGAAATATAAAATTAAATTATCATCTTGATTTACATTTCCCTGATCACTAATGATGTTGAAAATCTTTTTATATGTTTGTTGCCTACATGAGTTTCCCGTTATATGAAATTCCTGTTCGTGTCTCTCTCGCCATATATGTATTGGGTTTGTTATGCTTCATTTAATGATTTGGATTTGTTCCTGCTACCAGTCTCCAGTAGACTTGTGTTCTATGTTTATCCGTCCTAGTTTATAACTTACCTTTTCATTTTCTTTACGAACAAAGTTCTTGTTTTTATCAATCTTTTGATTAAAATCTTTCAATTTTTAAATTGATCAATCTTTTATATTTAATGGTTCCTTTGTGTTCTGTTTAAGAAATCTTTCCCGGGGCCAGCCCTGTGGCCAAGTGGTTAAGTTCACACACTCCACTTCGGTGGCCCGGGGTTTCACTAGTTCAGATCCTGGGCCGGACATGGCACGGCTCATCAAGCCATGCTGAGGCAGCGTCCCACATAGCACAACCAGAGGCACTCACAGCTAGAATATACAACTATGTACTGGGGGGCTTTGGGGAGAAGAAGAAAAAAAAAGAAGACTGGCAACAGATGTTAGCTCAGGTGCTAATCTTTAAAAAAAATAAAATAAAATAAAGAGACTGTTTAAAATTAAAAAGAAATCTTTCCCTCCATTACCAAAAGATCTAAAAATATTTGATATTTTTTACTAAAAGATTTAAAGTTATGTTTTTGACATTTGAATCACTAATTCACGTAGGGTTGTTTTTTGCATATGGTGCCAATTCAGTTTCTTTTAAGGTGTTTGGCCAATCCAGTTTTCTCTCCTTCATGTGGCAATTTCTTCTATATTTTCCTAGAAAACTTTCTGTTTCATTAGGCTTTTGATTACTCAAAATATCCATAGAGTTCTCTTCTTTTAATTTTTCTTCTCTGTATTCATGCCCCCTTTTCTTTCCAAGTTGTTTTCTTGTATCTCTATTTTCTTCATCTTTCTTAAAAAATGATTGTCTATTTCACTATTTACAGAGAACAAGCTCATCATGGTTTTATTAATTACCTCTACTGGGGTTTTTTTTTTCCTACTTATTTTATTAATACCTGTTTGTCACATTAATTCCTCCTTTCCAATTTCTTTGAGAGTGTTTAATTGAACTTTAGTAGAATGTGATTAAATTAAAGCTTAGTTAATTTGTTTTCACTCCTTCTACTTTCTTAATGAATGCATTTTGGGTTATAGGTTTTCTTTTTGGTATCATTTTGGCCCATCTCTTAGATTTTTGATATGAGGTACTATCATTTTCCTCTTCATTCTAAAGAGCTTGCAATATCCCCTGTTATGTTGTCCTTAACCCAAGCATTATTCAGGTGTGTATATTTTAATGTCCAGGCATTTGGAACATTTTATGGTTTCCCTGTTGTTGGTTTCTATTTTCATTTTGATGTAGTTTGAGAATATAGCTTATATGATATCAGTTTGGGAGCTTTATAATTAATTTTATGGCCTACTTTGTGGGGAATTTTTATGAGTGTTCTATGTATGTTTGTAAAAGCTCATTCTCTGGTAAAAAATAAAAAGAAAATGCAGATCCTCTATATGATAAATCAAGCAAATGATTCCTGTTATCCCAATATAGCCTTATACCTACCTTTCTTCTATTTGATCTGTTTCTGAGAGATGTATTAGTTTGTTACTGTGATTGTGGGTTCCTCAAAATGTCCCTATTCTATAAGTTTTTCCTGTACGTATTTCAGAACTATTTTGTAAGATAAATGTTAGAAGTGTCGTCTGCATCCTTTTAAAATATGGAATATCTCTATTAATATTCTATGCTTTGAAATCTGTAGTACCTAATTCTATCAACACACCTGCTTTCTTCTTGATATTTCTTTGCAAATGTTTTTAAAATTCTTTTCTTTTTGAGTTAAATTTTTATTGTGAAATTTTCATACAAATACTAAAGAAGAGAGAACACTATAACAAACTCCACATACCCAACACCCTGCTTCAATATTTGTCAACATTCTGTATTCTTGTTTCATCCATCTACCTCTCCTCAGCGGAGTTTTTAAAGATAATAGTTCACCCATAAATACTTCCACATGAATCTCTAAAAGAGAAATGTCCTTTTTAACATAACCACATTACTAACAAAATTAACAGTAATTCTTAGGCCTCTCATAAAAATGTGTATTCACTAATGGACTTTCGCAGATTTTTCCTTAGACCAGGCTTTGGGAGAAGAAAAAGAACCTGCATGAGCAGAGTCCAACCCTCTAAGCGGTCCTATGATTAAGCTGAATCCCAGAGGGAACACAACTGGCCTGAAGGGACCCGACATGCCCACATCAGAGCCCAGGTCCAGTTCCCTCAAAACACCTTCCCCACCTGCTGGGACTGAAGCTGCACTTTCGGCAGGACATAGAACCTCCTGACATTGTCAGGTAGAAGGACTTCCTGGAAGAGGCAATATTTAAGCTGGGTTTTGAGAACGTTTAGGAGTTCACCAGGTAAAGTGATTGTGGCTTTGTAACTCCCACTCGCAGTCACCCAAAAAGACGGGGAGGGGAGTGTCAGCTGCTCCAGAATTTCCATGCAGGAGCAGCTAAGGGAAGAGTCAGAGACTGGACTTGCTTCATTCACATAGTAAACACATTGTTATTACTTAGATTTTAATTTACAAATACATTTTAAAAAGCCGTTTTCTTTCGGAGCTTTTAGTCACACGTTGGTCATATTAAAGACCGTTATTATTATTATTGCTGCCTGTTATTGTTTTACTCGATGTAGCGAGGGTGGAGACTAACGGAGATTAACGGGGATTCAAGTCTCCATCCCCGCGCCCTCCACCCCACCCCTTCCAAAGGTGACACCTTCCTCGGTGGTATCTCTGAGCAGAGGACTGGACTATCCCAACTTCCACCTATTTCTCCAGGCGCTTTCTCCTATTAAAGGCTGTACACCCCTCCTGCAGCAGATTGCCCATTCTGACATGTCTCTGTCTTGCCAGGCGGCTTTGCTCAGGAGCGAACTCCCATGCTGACCTCTCCACCCTTTGCCTGAGTGGTTTTCTCCATCAGCGGGCTGTACCATCCTGACTTCTCCCTCATCCCCCAGTGGTTTCTCCCAGCAGGTATTGCTCTCCGCCCTGTGCTGTATCCCGACGGGCCATTTATGTTTTCTAAATAGAACATAGAGCGCCAGACCCCATTTCCAATACCCCCCTCCTAGACAAGGGCCAGCCTCCTGCATTCTTACTGACGGTTCCTCCCTCGCTCAGTGAAAACCCGCAGGAGGTCTCGTCCTCCGCTGTACGGAATGGACAAGCTTTCAAGATGGCGGCCCGAGCGCAGGTGCTCCACTGGGTGCGGCCATGTTCTCAGCCCGACAGCGCCGTACGGAATCTGCGCAATGTCTCCAGCAGCCTGTCTGCGCTGGCCTCTTGGCTGAATGCCCCTTCCAAGTAATTCAGAAGCATGCGCAATACCAACAGCCATAAGGGGCGGTGCTACAGGCCTGACCGGAAGCGGAAGTGGCCCTCGACAGGTTTGGTTTTTTTTTTTTTTTTTTTGGCTGCTGGTGTCTGGAGCGTCTCCGCGTTTTAATCCCAAGAGGTACCTGAGATGATTTTGGTTGGTCGCGATTAGGGATTCTGTGGGGTCAGTGACGGAGGGGTTGTCCGTGGAGTCATGATGATGGCTTCGAGGTTCAGTGACGGGGGAGGTCTGTGGCGTCCGTTGATGAGTTTTGGGAGGTTGGTGATAGGGGCCTCTGGGCAGTGGGGATCTTTGGGGTGAGTCACTGGGATTTGTGGGTTCAGTGGTGGGAGTCAGGTCAGTGACAGGGCCTGTGGCGTCAGCTCTGGGGATCTGTGGGGTCTGTGATGAGTTTACTTTCTAAACATTCACAACTTTGGTGCATAGCATTTTCTTTATTGTTCAAATCTCAGTGTTTTGGGTTTTTTAAAAATTTCAGTTATTTTTTCTTTGACCCATGAAGTACATTCTCTTTCACATAATGCCTGTGGGTAATGCTCGAGTTTAAGAATTTTTTTATGGCCTAGTTCATCGTCAGTTTTCATAAATGTCACCTCTAGTACATAAAAACGGTGTGTATTCTCTATTAATTGTATTGTTTCATATTATATTAAGCAGATTTTTGTCTGCTTAATTAATTACAGAGAAAGGTACGCTCACACTGGGCAGGTGATTTGTCCACTTGTCCTTCCTTCTGTCTGTTTCTGCTTTATGTATTTGAAACGATTATTAGGAACAGCTATGTGTATTTTTAGTAATAGATATGACTAAATAACTCAAAAGATGTTATAGCAATTCAAGCTCCCACCCACAATCTGTACAAGAGCTCATTTCCCCAAATGCTTTCCAGCACGGGATTCTTTTTGTTAAGTTTCTGCAGTATTGAGGGAGAATTACATCTCATTGCTCTGATGCATTTTCCTGTTAGTAAAGTTGGCATTGTTCTGGTTAATTGCCATTTAAATGTCCTTTCCTGTGAATTTTTATATCCTTTGTCTGTTTTTTTTCTGAGCTTTTTCTTTTTTTTTGATTGCTAGATGTTTTTTTCTTTTAAATATTAGGGATAGCCTATCATCACATATTGAAAATTTTTTGTCTGTATCTTCGTTTTGATTTATAAGGTGTATTTTAACATGTAATTAAGAAACATCATATAATCAGAAATATTTGTTCTCTTATAATTTCTGGGTTTTCTCTCAGGTGAATAAAGTCCCTCCTACCCCACTACAACATTGTACAAACATATACTCCTAAAATTTATTTTAATATTCTTTGTGTTTTTTAAAGTACATATACTTAAAATATCTGGTCCTGCTGGAATTCGGTCTAACGTACAGTGTGTGACGGGGATCTGGTGTGTTTTGTTCCAGGCGGATGGCCAGTTATGTCAGCGGCATTGACACAATGAATGTCTTGTTCACACTTAATTGTATGTCACTTTTGTCATACGTATTAATCAGTATTGTCTGGTTTGTTGTTTTACTTGTTTTGATTACATTGTTTTTGTGTTAAGTTTTAATATCTAATAGTGCATGGTAATTGCTAGTATTTATTGCCGGCTTCTTGTGTGCCGGGGGTGTATTGAGTACTTTATGAGCATCATCTCATTTAATTTTCATAACTCTATCAGGTAGGCACTTCCATTTTTGTTTTTGAAGCTGAAACTGAAATAATTTCTTCACGTTCTCATGGCTGAAAGGTGGCAGAGCTGCCATTCAGATCTTCAGGAATGTTAGTCTATATCTCATGGTTTTTCTCCTATTTTACCTTGACTAGTACCTGTCACAGGTTTTATTAAACTTTGTATTCTCCACAGGACTGGTTCTCAAAACATGATTCCTGGAATAGCATCTGCATCACCTGGGCTCTGGTTAGAAATGCAGATTCTTGGGCTCTGCTGTGGTCTGAATGTTTGTGTCCCCCCACCCCCAAATTCATATGTTGAAATCCTGACCCCCAAAAGTATGGTATTAGAAGGTGGGGCCTTTGGGAGATGATTAGGTCATGAGGGGGGAACCCTCAGGAATGCGATTGGTGCTCTTATGAGAGACCCCACAGAGCTCCCGAGCCCCTTCCACCGTGTGAAGACACGGCGAGAAGTCTCGGCTGTGAACCAGGAAGAGGGCCCTCACCAAGATGTGATTATGCTGGCGCCTTCATCTTGGACCTCCCAGCCTCCAGAACCATGAGCAATACATTTCTCTCGTTTATAAGCCACCTAGTCTGTGGTCTCTGTTAGAGCAGCCCAAACAGACTAAGACAGGCCCTACCCAAGATCTGCTGAGCGATAAATTGTGAGAGTGAGCCTGAGAATTTTTAACTAGTTTAACAAACCCTCAGATGCACACTCAAGTTTGAGAACCAATGCTCTGCGGTGTCTTGCTCAGGGAACTACACCGTGGTGTTCCCAAGGAACGTTTATGTGATGAATATTAAGTGACTGACCACGTGTACATTGTCTTTCCAGGTTCCTTGGTGTCTCTGGGGAGCCCCTGGGCCAGATCTTCCTCCACACTCCAGCCTACCTCTACCCCAGCAGCCCTGCTTGAGTTCACAGATGCCCATCAAGCTTTAGGCTCTTGAGAGAATAAAGGTTGAGACCCGACATGACCATGCCAGCTAATTGGACCTCTCCCCAGAAATCCTTGGTCCTGGCTCCTGAGGAACGTGGCAGCTCATGTGAGGTGAGGAGGAGGAGTCCCAGGGGGTGGAGAATTTATCCCAGAAACAGATATCTCTGGTCTGTCGCCAGAGCCTCAGGGCACAGGCAGACGGGCCACAGGAAGCAGCCAGACTCTCCTCCTGCCCCTGAAACATCTTGTCTTTTTGCCAAGACTGAGCCACACGTGGGTAACGTCTCCACATCTAGAGCCCAACTGTATGACAGTGAGAAGTAGAATGGCAAGGAAAACTCTTCTTTAGTTTGTCCTCATGCTGTATTGATCTTTTGACTGAGGATAAAATTCGTGTTTAGAAGTCACTTTTATGCAGAATTTTGAAAATGTTTCTTTACTTCTTCCTAAACTGCTTCCTCCCAACACAAATATTTTCACTCTTCTCTTTCTGAAGTTGCTGTTTTTTAGATGTTGGTTCTCCATTTTTTTCCTCTACTATTTTGTATTTCTTTGCTACTCTCATTTTTTATAAATAAAAAGTTTGTTAACTTTGTCTTCCAGCTCTTTATGAGTTTCTCATTACTGTTATCAATATTCTAATTCAGAGTTGTAATTCAAAGTTTTAATTTTCAAAAACTCTAGTTTGTTTTATAAATATTCTGTTTCATTAGCATCCTGCTCTTTCACAGATGTAATCTATTTCTTATCTCTCTGAAGATATTGTGGTAGTTTATTAGGAATAGTTTAGTTTTTTGAATAGGTAATATATACACTTAGTTCAGAAATTAAAGAAATGTAGGAAAGAATTCAGGGGAAAACACAATAGTGAAAGAAAATCAGGGGAACGACAGGACTGTGGTTTGCCCACCTCTGTTCCCAGCTTGCCCAAGTTGCCCCCATACAAATGACCAATCCTATTAGTTTTCTTTGCTTAATTTATTTATGCAAATAAAAACCATTATAAATCTTTTTTCTTTGCATTTCACAAAAAGTGGCATACTAGACACATTTTTGCTCATGGCTTTTCTAACATTTGGTAAAATACAATACATGTTATGAACAATGCAGTGGTGGACATTCTTGTCATGTTTTCTCTTTCTATCATATATATGAGAAGTAGTGGAATTTCAGTTCAGGCTTTTAGTTGAAG
Source organism: Equus quagga (assembly GCF_021613505.1). Classification (NCBI taxonomy): domain Eukaryota; kingdom Metazoa; phylum Chordata; class Mammalia; order Perissodactyla; family Equidae; genus Equus; species Equus quagga. The sequence goes on along the minus strand of NC_060279.1, from coordinate 99,302,562 downwards.
GCGATGAATCTTAGCTGAATCTCAGTGAGCCTCCACTTCTGTTGCTGTTGGGCAATTCTGTGATTGGGTATCTTAATATTTCTCTAGAAGATAGGAAAAATGGAGCGAGATGATAGCTGTAATTGGTAAAGCAGCAGCAGTCACTTGTATTAGCCAGAATAAGGGGATGTTTGGTCACTTATGTGGTTTGAACAATGTTCTGATTTTTGTCTGTGCTCAGATATGATTACAGAGTTGTCTTGGTTTTGTTCTTCATCATCACCGTCAGAGAGGGGTCTTGTTTGATGTTGGTGTTCTGTATTTTTTTTTAAAGTTACTTTCTCCAATTCTTTTGTTTATTTATTTTATTGGTGAAGAAGGTTGGCCCTGAGCTAACATCTGTGCCAGTCTTCCTCTGTTTTGTATATGGGATGCCGCCATAGTGGTGTGTAGGTCCGTGCCCAGGATCCAAACCCATGAACCCCCAGGCTACCGAATCGGAGCACTCTAACTTAACCACTACACCAGTGGGCCAGCTCTGGTGTTCTGTATTTTTGTGTAACAAGAGAACACCATGACATAACTGATCCTGCCTGGCCAGCTCCTAGCAACACTGATGACGAACTGGTAGTGCCAGGCCAACTCTCAGCTGTCAGGGGCTGCTTTTCTCCTCATTTCAAAATAAAGGAATGGAAAAATTGTCTGAGAAACAAAAACCAAAAGAAAGCTAGGGCTACAATTTTAGGAACAGATCAAAGGGAATTTAAGATGAAAAACGTCCAAAGGGGTGAAGAGGGAGTTCAAACTTACAAAAGTAGTGACATATTAATTATAAAAATTGTCAACGTTATTTAACTAATGATATACTTTGAACAATATTAAGTAAAAATGAACAGAAATCATTAAATATACCACTAACCATTTTATCAACTGTTCTCAAAAACTTATTGAGCAAAGCAAAAAAATATATAAACCTTTGCTATAATATTGATTCTGTTCTCTGACGAAGAGCATTAACTTAGAACTAGAAAACAAAAGGCTTTTGTGTAACCTTGTGAATGGACTTAATGCCACTGAACTGCACATTTAAAAATGGTTAAAATGGTAAATTTCATGTTATGTATATTTTACCACAATTTTAAGAAAATAATTTTTTTTTAAAGTAAAAGGCTAGCAAAAAGAAACCCCTATATCTGAAAACCTTAAATTTTTTTCCTACATAAATATTTTTTAAAGGAAAAATCATAAAGGATCTTCTTAGAGAATTCTTTGAGTTGAATTTAAATAAAGTACTACATTTTATAGTTGTGTGATGAAGCTAAACGGTAGATGTAGGGAAAAAATATAGATTTAAATGCCTTTTTAAGGAATGCTGTAAGTTTGGGAGTAAAAAAGACCTAAGGTATGAGTTACACTTTCATTTGAAGAAGTTAGAAAAAGGTGTGTGTGTGTAGGGTGTGACTATGCAAGTGGATGAAAGAGAAAAATTAAAGCACGTCTGGAATTCATTTTGGATTGTGTCCTTGTCACGTTTAATACTTTTTCCCTAGAATTCAGCTCTGGCCACTCAGGATGGAGGCCGCTGTTTCCTTTCTGTTGCCGTTTCCAAATGGTCCTTTGCTCATCCTCTAACTGTCGTCCGTGAGAGTCCGCGAGCATTTCTTCTGTACAGCAGTGGAAAGATGCGTTTTGTGTTACACTTCTGATGTGGATGCTTCTTTTGTACCTTTCACTCTATACTCTGTATTTTTGCTTTGTTTCTGTGTCCCTTCTGGCAGTTTCAAAGGTTTGGATTCTTTTTTGTTTGGTTCTTTTAGAGACACCTTTATAACATTAGCTTGTTGAACCAAATCTTCTAATTTCTTGTTTTAGACAACATCTGTTAAATTTGTACTGTGAATAATGGTGAGAGTTCTGTACTGCCACTTCACGGATTCTTTTGTTTCTTGGATGTCTTTATTCAACTATTTTTCTTTTTTCTATTTTCCTTTAAAAATCCTTATTTCCATTTCATGTAGCTCACTTGTCTCAGTCTACTCTTTGCCATTTTTTGTGTTTTCACAGAATGTTATCATTGCTTTCAGAGAGACCTTGATTTCTGTGTTGCTTTTTCTTTCTTTTTCACTCCTTTACTGATTTCTGCCCATTTACTTTTCAAAAATTTAAATAACCATTTCTTTAGCCTGTTTTCCCATATTTCTTCCTTAGACTCTTAATATCCCTATTTATTTTAAGTAGTTAATTATTTGAGTGAATTCCTTGAATTCGTGGTGAATGTGTTTTCTTCTAACGTGTGGCAATTTATTTCTAGCATGTTCCTTTTAATCTCCTCTCTTTTTTTCTTTCATTCTTTTTTCTTATAGTATCTTTGTACATCAGCAGATGTTTATTATTATCTGTGAGTGAGATTTTTTCCTGGACAAACTGTTTATAAGAAGCTCATTTGCTAAGGAGTCAAAGATACAAATATGACATCTTGATCCCCTGTTAAATTCTTGATGACATTGGGTTTGGGGGCTGTGGGTTTGGTGTGTGTAGGGTGTGAATATACAAGTATATGAAAGAGAAAAATTAAGGCACATATATTCTTTTCAAGTATATAGGGAACATTTTCAAAGAACCAGAAGGACCTATGATTAGAATATACAACTATGTACTGGGGTCTTTGGGGAGAAGAAGAAGAAGAAAAAAAATAGTTTTCAAGCATCTTAATTTAAGACATTAGAAACCACACGTATCTGTAATACTTTGAGTATTCTTGTCCTGCCCGCATGCTCATTCCCTCCCCTGAATTCAGTGACCTGCTGTGTATGGACAACTCCTGAATCTTCATCTCTAGTGGCTCAAGCCCTTCTCTAGCCTGACTGCAGCCTTGCTCTACACGAGTGAGAAATGCGTATCCTCTCATAGGACTGTGCCTGGGGCCTTGTGACTGATCTTCCAGTCTTGCCCATTCTAAAATACCTGTTTTGAGAATATTCTTTCCTCTGCTTGCTTTGAGTTTATTTTCTTCTTTTTCCAGTTTCGTGAGGTAGGAATTTAGATTATTGATTTGAGAACATTCCCCTTTCCTTTTTTTTAATTTATATATTATTGACATATAACATTCTGTTAGTTTTAGGTATATAACATGATTCAGTATTTGTATATATTGTGAAATGATCACCACAATAAGTTTAATTAACATCCATCACAACAGTTACAATTCTTTTTTCTTATGATGAAAACTTTTAAGATTTACTCTCTTATTAACTTTCAAATATACAATACAGTATTGTTAACTATAGTCACAATGCTGTGCGTTCCATCCCCACGACTTACTTATTTTATAACTGGAAGTATGTACCTTTTGACCACCTTCACTGATTTTGCCTACTACCCACCCCTTGCCACTGGAAATCACTAATCTGGTCTCTGTATCTATGACTTAAGGGGTTTTTTTTAGATGCCACATATAAGTGAGATCATATGATATTTGTCCTTCTCTGACTTACTTCAATTAGCATAATTTCCTCAAGGTTCATCTATGCTGTTGCAAATGGCAAGAGTTCCTTCTTTTTTATGGCTGAATAATATTCCATTGTACAAGTATGCCACATTTTCTTTATCCGTTCATCCATTGACAGACACTTGGGCTGCTTGCATGTCTTGACTGTTGTGAATAATGCTGCAGTGAACATGAGAGCACAGGTATCTTTTCGAGTTAGTGTTTTTGTTTCTTTTGGATAAATACCTAGAAGTGGAATTGCTGGATCATATGATAGTTCTATTTTTAATTTTTTGAGGAACCTCCATACTGTTTTCCATAGTGGTTACCAGTTTATACGCTTACCAACAGTGCACAACAGCCCTTTTCTCCACATCCCCATCAACACTTGTTATTTCTTATATATATATATTTTTTGATAATAGCTATTCTAACAAGTGTAAGATGATATTTCATTGTGGTTTTTTTAATTTGCATTTCTCTGATGATTAATGATGTTGAGCACCTTTTCATGTACCTGTTGGCCATCTGTGTGTCTTCTTTGGAAAAATGTTCACATTCTCTGCTCATTTTTTTAGTTGGATTGTTTCCCTTTTTCTAATTTAAACAGTGCTATAAATTTCTCTTTCAGCATTGCTTTATCTGCATCCCACAGATTTTGATGTTATTTTTTTCACTTTCTTTCAGTTATTTGTATTTTCTAAATTTCTTTTGAGAATTCCTCTTTGATATGGGTTATTTAGAACTGTGTTGTTTAATTTCCAAATATTTTGTGACTTTCCAGATAGCTTTTGTTATTATTTTCTAATATGATTCCTTTGGAGATTTTTCTGTTGTCTTTCTGTTGTTGATTTTTAGTTTGATTCCATTATGGTCAGAGAACATGCTTTGTTATTATTTTAATTCTTTTCAATTTGTTGAGGTTTGTTTTATGGACTAGGATATAGTCTATCTTGGTCATTGTTCTGTGGGTGCTTGAAAAGAATGTGTATTCTCTTGCTCTTGGATGGAGTATTGTATAAATATTGATTAGATCCTGTTTGTTCTTCTGTAACGTTGATAATTTCCTGTCTGTTATTTCTATAACTTGCTGAGTGTGGGGTGTTCAAGTCCCTATAATCATTTTTTTAAATGTTTATGACTCCACATGGAAATCACTATTCCTTCAGTTCTCCATTTTCAGATTAGATTTTTTATATGGGTGATTATGTTTATTTAGAAACATTTTATTATGGAAGAAAATGTAAATGTATACAAAAGTAAAGAGAATAGTATAAGGAGACCTTGTGTCTTTTGTACCTATTGCCCAGCTTTATTAGTCATCAACGTTCTGCCATTCTTAGGTCATCTAAAACTACCGTCTCTCCTCCAAATGCTGGGTCATTTTCAAGTACATCCCAAACACCATGTATTATCTGTAAATACTTTGATATGTATCTCTAAGAGATGAGAATTCTTTTTTCCTTCCTTTTTGTTTAACATAACCAGTAAGCCATTATCACACCTAAAACATAATAATGTCAATTTCTAGATATTATGTAATACCCAGTTATTGTTTTAATTTCTCTAAACATGCCATAAATGTCTTTTTACTGTTGGTTTGTTTTAATTGAGAGCCAAACAAGGTCCACAAGTTGCATTTGGTAGTATGAGTCTGAAGTCTCTTTTAATAAAGACAAGATTCCCCTCCAGGGACTGGCCCCATGGTGTAATGGTTAAGTTCACGCACTCTGCTTTGGTGGCTGGGGTTCACAGGTTTGCATCTCAGCCATGGAACTACACACCACTCATCAAGCCATGCTGTGGCAGTGTCCCACATACAAAATAGAGGAAGATTGACACAGATGTTAGTTCAGGGACAATCTTTCTCACCAAAAAAAACCGAAAGAAAAGAAAATTCTCCTCCATATTTTTTCTGTTTGAATTTAATTTTTGAAGAAACAGTTCATTTTCTGCCTTCTGGATTTAGCTGACATTTTGGTCTTGATATTGTTTAATATGTTCCTCTGTCCTTCACGTTACCTATGAGTGATTTGTTTGATCTGGAGGCTTAATGAGATTTAGGTTAGATTTTTCTCTTTTTTTTGGCAAGAATACTTAATGGATGGTATAATGAAATTAATTACTGTGTCATGTCCGGAGGCACATAATATCTGGTTATCTCTCTTTTTGTGATATTAAAATCGATCAGTGGATGCAGATGTTATTAGCTGATCTATCCATTATAAACTTCTCTTCAGCGTTTCACCTGAAACAGTTGAGCAACCATCAATGGTCATTGTCTAAATCTATTTTTCATTAGGAGTTACAAAATGATGATATTCTGATTCTATCCTAAGTTCTTCATTTATTAGCTAGAGTCATCCTATAAGGAACTTTGCCTCATCATTTATTTGGTTATCCTGCAATACAGATCTTATAGAAAGAAATTTTAATATAAATCTGATACCTTAATTACCTTTTCTTAAAGTAAAAAATCCAGACTTGTTCTTTGATCAGACTGTTTTTCCCACAACCACCTTCCTGACGTGTCATGCAGACTTCTCTCCATTTGCAAAGAGCTGTTTGCTGTTCCTCAAACTCATCATGTATTTTCCTTTCTCCACAGTTTCACTTTTTTATTTTCTGGGAAATGAACTACCTCTCCTCTCCATTCTGTATTACACTTCTCATCCTCCAACTTAAATTCTTCAACTAATATAAACTTGTTCCCCCATGCAGCCCTTTTTGGGCCCTGAGTGTGTTGCACATAGAGGTTTACTTTTTGTCACCTTAGTGAATTTGTGTCTTCTTTTTCTCTTCTTTTAAAACTTAGGTCTTGTTTACTTTCCAAGTCTTTTAATTGTTAGACGATTAGAAACATATATAATTATCTCTGTGTTCCCAGGACTAGCATAATGGCTGGTCCTAGATTGCTCAGAAACTGTATCGCATGTGGTTCATCTAGTTGCTGGAAGACTATAAAAGAGCCTATTTCAATCTTCAGTTTTGAAAAACAATTGACTGTAATATGGAACAAATAGCAGAAGTTCCTTATTGGATTTCTTTCTTCTACAAGATATTATGTAAAAGTAGATATTTAGTATGCACCCTATATGAAATATCATTTTTTAAAAGTTCCTGGATTATGCAGGTATATGCATTTGTCAAAACTGAAAATGGTACCCTCAGGATTTGTACATTTCATTTTTTGTAAATTTTACTTTAAAAAAAGGTAAACAAATGTTATACTCTAGTCAATGTTTTGCATTCTGAAGTATTTAGGAGGAAGTGTACTGGCATCTACAGTTTACTTTGAAATGCTCAAAAAAGTAAGATATCTCTACGGATGGATAAAAACGTATGGCTAAAATGTGTGATAAAACAAGTAAAATGTTAGTGATAGAATCTAAGTGTTGGGTATATAGGTTTTCACTCTGCAATTCTTTTAAATTTTCTGTATGTTTGAAAACTTTCATAGTAGCATATTAGGGAAATGGGAGTGAGTTAAAAAGAGGGGGTAAATTAACAAAATCTGCATTCCATATTCTTATAGTTTTTCCATCCCCCAAAGGTAACCATTCACATTGAACAGGAATCTGCTCTTACAGGGATCAGTGTCCTTCAAGGACGTGGCTGTAGATTTCAGCAGAGAGGAGTGGCAGCATCTAGACCTTGCTCAAAGAAACCTGTACCGAGATGTGATGCTGGAGACCTACAGCCACCTGCTCTCAGTAGGTAAGCACAGTCACCTGCGTGTCTGAGAGAAGGCCCCACTGAGAGTGTTTCCAAATTCTCAGTTGCTGAATGCTGTGAGACATCTGAAATATGTGATGATCTGTCCTTGATTTGTCCAGGATTCTTTATCCCTTTTGAGCACTCTGAATATTCCTCTATTCCCATAGATGTATGGTAACTTTCCTGAAGAACAAAGCCTTGTTGAACAAGGCTTTATTGATTGGGCTCAGAAATACAGTTAGCTGGACCCAGACCTTTTCTCCTTTCTCTTGAACAGGGTATCAAGTTCCTGAACCAGAGGTTTTCATGTTGGAGCAGGGGAAGGAGCCATGGGCACTGCAGGCTGAGAGCCAGTATCAGAGCTGTCCAGGTGAGTGAGTATGACGCAGACTGATGGGAGACAGGGGAGTAAATCTCAGCTGTCTTGAGAAAGACTGGCATCTTTGAAATGTGATTAAGATGACTCTTCTGGAAGGTTCTAAATTTTTTGTACTGCTTGAAGACCCTTGAGATTGGCCTCTCAAATAACTAAATACCTTCTACACAAATGCCTTTTGTCATTTCTAACTATCTTCTTCCTTGGCTTTTTGGAGTCTGTATATCATGTACCAATCTGCCTCATTAAAGATTTTTTTTCTTGGTTGTGCTTCTTTTCTGTAACATTCTTTTTCTCTCTACCTTCCCCATTGTCTGAGATTCTTTCTTTATGGCTTCAGGCATTCATGGATCTTCTTTCTTTCAAAGTTCGTATATGTCACACAGTTCCACTGCTGCTAGTCCTCTTTCATTTCTTTTTTTCTCACTGTGAGACGCTTCAGAACTTTATCCAACTAGGCTCTCATCTCATTTTCTCCATAGATGCTGACATGAGATTTCTCACTTCCTCATTCCCCATGCCTTTCGTCCAAGTGATAACTTAGGGGGTCACTGTCACGTAACCTGTAGGAGTATCTGACTTTTCACTTGAGTGACTTCACCTTGACTGGAGTCTCTTTGCTTGCTTGGCTGATTATTGTAATCACTTTATTTCTGTACTTCACATGACAAGTTGACTTTGATTGTGGGCCTCATTCAGGGGATGCTATCACCATCGGTCTAAGGATTCTGTATTATTTTATTTTTTAATTTATTTGTTTTTCTTTCTTTCTCCATGCCCATCTCACTTACCACTGTAGGCAATTGTTTTATATGATGGAGACATTTTTTAATTCATGCATGTTCTTTTAAAATTTAAAGTGACTTGAGATATGTATTATTGGGTTATATAAATGTTATCGTGCTATGTATCTTGTTCTTTGTCTTACTTTTTCCACTTCTGCCCATGGTGCAATGTGTTCATAAAGTTTATTTCCTCTGACTGCTAAATTGTGTTCCAGAATGTTTCCTGTCACCACTATCACCAAGCCTCCTGGAGGAGCCAGTGATTCACCCTCATCCTTTTCTCTGGGTTCAACCTGAATGGGCCATATGACCCTCCCCTCTAGCCTCTGCTAGCTGCTCTTTGAGCTAAAATTATCTCCTCATTTTCCTTTGAGAAGGAGCATTTGGGTTTCAAACCTCACAGCAGATAATTTCTGAAAAAGCTTTCTACACTCAGAGGGAAAGTGATGCTATACAAGTGATGTTTTGTTGTATTTCATTCTAGAAGAATTGTGGCAGATTGGTGACGAGGTAAAGAGCTGTCAGCCAAGAGAAAACAAATCTTTAAGAGATGTTGCTTTCATCAAGAAAATATTGACTACAGAGAGAGATTATGAATATAAGAACATTAGGAAAATAATTCATGTGAACCGAAACATTTCTTCCCTAAGACGACCCCATCAGTGTGACTCATTTGGAAATGCTTTGAAGCATAATTTAGATTTACACAGTCATAATAGAAACAGTGCATCAAAGAACATTAATAAGATTACCGAATATGGTAAAATTTCTTCCTGTACTGACCATGAGTGTACTCCAGCAGGAGAGAAATTATGGGACCATAATCAATATGGAAAAATCCTCAGCTATAAACAAGCACCCTCTCAACATCAGAAAATTCATACTGGGGAGAAATCTTATGAATGTGCTGAATTTGGAAAGATCTTCACCCAGAAGCCACAACTCAAGGTACACCTGAAAGTTCACACAGGAGAAAAACTCTATGTATGTATTGACTGTGGGAAGGCTTTTGTACAGAAGCCAGAATTCATTACACATCAGAGAACCCACACTAGAGAGAAGCCCTATAAGTGCAGTGAATGTGGAAAAGCTTTTTTCCAAGTATCTTCTCTTTTCAGGCATCAGAGAATTCATACTGGAGAAAAACTCTATGAATGCAGTGAATGTGGGAAAGGCTTCTCTTATAACTCAGATCTCAGTATACATCAGAAAATTCATACGGGAGAGAGACATCATGAATGCACTGATTGTGGCAAAGCATTCACACAAAAGTCCACACTCAGGATGCATCAGAAAATTCATACAGGTGAGAGATCCTATATATGTATTGAATGTGGCCAGGCCTTCATCCAGAAGACACACTTGATTGCACATCGAAGAATTCATACTGGAGAAAAACCATATGAATGCAATAACTGTGGAAAGTCCTTCATTTCCAAGTCACAACTCCAGGTACATCAACGAGTTCACACAAGAATGAAACCCTTTATATGCACCGAATATGGGAAAGTCTTCAGTGGTAGCTCCAACCTCATTACACATAAGAAAGTTCAAATTAGAGAGAAATCTTCTGTTTGTACTGAATGTGGTAAGGCCTTTACCTATAGGTCAGAGTTGATTATACATCAGAGAATTCACACTGGAGAAAAACCTTATGAATGCAGCAATTGTGGAAAAGCCTTCACTCAGAAGTCAGCACTCACAGTGCATCAGAGAATTCATACAGGAGAAAAATCATATGTATGCCTGAAATGTGGGCTAGCCTTCATCCAGAAGGCACACTTGATTGCACATCAAATAATTCATACGGGAGAGAAACCTTATAAATGTAGTCACTGTGGGAAATCCTTTACTTCCAAGTCACAACTGCACGTGCATAAACGAATTCATACAGGAGAGAAACCCTATATGTGCACTAAATGTGGGAAAGCATTCACCAACAGGTCAAATCTCATTACACATCAGAAAACTCATACAGGAGAAAAATCCTATATATGTCCTAAATGTGGCAAGGCCTTCACACAAAGGTCAGACTTGATTACACATCAGAGAATTCATACTGGAGAGAAACCTTATGAATGCAGTACCTGTGGAAAAGCCTTCACCCAGAAGTCACATCTCAATATACACCAGAAAATTCACACTGGAGAGAGACAGTATGAATGCCATGAATGTGGGAAAGCTTTCAACCAGAAATCAATACTCATTGTGCATCAGAAAATTCATACAGGAGAGAAACCCTATGTTTGCACTGAGTGTGGAAGAGCCTTCATCCGGAAGTCAAACTTCATTACTCATCAGAGAATTCATACTGGAGAAAAACCTTATGAATGCAGTGATTGTGGGAAATCCTTCACCTCCAAATCTCAGCTCCTGGTGCATCAACCAATTCACACAGGAGAAAAACCGTATGTGTGTGCTGTGTGTGGGAAAGCCTTTAGTGGCAGGTCAAATCTCAGTAAACACCAAAAAACTCACACTGGAGAAAAGCCCTACATCTGTTCTGAATGTGGGAAGACCTTCAGACAGAAGTCAGAGTTGATTATACATCATAGAATTCATACTGGAGAGAAGCCTTATGAATGCAGTGACTGTGGCAAATCTTTTACTAAGAAATCACAGCTCCAAGTGCATCAACGAATTCACACAGGAGAGAAGCCTTATGTGTGTGCTGAGTGTGGGAAGGCCTTCACTGACAGGTCAAATTTGAATAAACACCAGACAACACACACTGGAGACAAACCCTACAAGTGTGTGGTCTGTGGGAAAGGCTTCGTTCAGAAGTCAGTGCTCAATGTGCACCAGAGTATTCACACTTGAGAGAAACAGTATAAGAAAACCTCAGTGAGAGCAGGTCTGATTGTACATTATTGAATTCATGCAGCAAAATAATATATATGTTATCGTAAGTAGAAATGCCCATCAGAATGTTGCATATTACAGAAGAGGACCACTGAGAGGGCCCTGAATGAGGGATGCTCTTCTCACATTGTCACCGGCCTTATTAAACCTTGGGGCATTCATACTGAGAAGGAACTTTGTCCGTTTGATATGTTAGAAGAAGCCTTCTCATGAAAAATACAATGGAACACTGTTACCAAATTCGGCATAGGACAGATTATGTTACATCATGTTAATGATAATCCTGTTTACTGTGGGATAGGAAAAGTCCAACAAGTTGAATGGTAGGACAACATAATATATACGATAGTGACAAACCCTAAGTTCTGTGAGATATTTGTTGCAGAAAACATTGTCTAACAGAAGTTGGGGTATTTTTTCTTTTTTTTTTTTCTTGACTCTAACATGGTTGTGCATATCCAATCCCCCATCAATTATTTCCATCAAGAAAGAGATACCACAATAAAAAACAGCTCTTTATGTGTACAGACACAAATCTCAGAGTATATGTTGACTCCCTGTTATCCTCTAGCACCATGACTTGTAATCCCCCTTCTATTAGCCACCAGTAGAGTGCCTCTGACCTTTATCAGTCTCCAGCACATTGCTTTCTGACCCCCATAATTGCATATGGCTGCCCATTAGTGCTCAAGACCATGTTTGCTGACTGCTGTTATCTCCCAGACAGTATTTGCTGACCCTCATTTAGCCCCCAGTGTAGTGTCTTGTGAACTCCTGCTACCCTCAGGAAAGGTTCTGAGGTAAGAATTTTCAGTTCACCTTGGTCAACTCTTCACCCTAGTCTCCCTTTTGCTGTCACAGTTCTTCTGCCTCCTTTGCCTTACTTAATGACCTGACCTGCATAATAACAAATCAATAACTCATTAAAACAAACCCCAACATATCTTCACTGTCTTCTGTGTTCATCTTCATGCCACGTACTCCACAGGCACCTTCTCCCCTATGTGTCTCAAAAAGCATCACTTTAGGTCCTGCCTCAGGGACTTTGCATCTGCAGTGCCCTCTTCAAAGAGCACAGTTCCTTATTATATCTGTGTGGTTCACTGCATGTCTGTCTTCCAGAGGTACCTCTTCACAGAGGCCACCTTTGCCCTTCCCTGCCTGCCTGGTTTAAAGTTCCAACCCCCGACCCTTCCTCCTTTATCCTTTTCCATAACACTTTCTACCATGATGCCCTGTATATTTCACTTATTTGTCTATGGCTCCCACACTAGAATGTTTGTCCCTGTTTTGTTCACCATTGTGAGCCTAGACCCATGCCTGACATAGAACAGGTATTCCATAAATGCATAGTGTGGAGTGTTGGCCCTGCTCATTCCATGACTTCCCTTAGATCCTTTCTGTGTTGCAGCATTAGATGCTCCGAAGGGGAGAACCAACTTACCTAAAACACATCAGACTTTTTCACCTCCAGTCTTTGCCTGAGCTGTGCCTCCTTCCTAGCCCTAAAGCTGTAACATCACTGTAAACCTTTTGGCCTCATGCCGACCTTTTACAGAAGAAAGAACTGAGGCACAGGAAATCCCTCATAGGTGCTTGGCGTTCCAGGATTCCCTGCCATGATTCTGGAATACTACCATCAGCTTCAAAGTGATTACGAAAGAGCCCGTTCACTCTGCCCCAGCATACACCAGCCCAGTTACACCTTGGCAGGGCCTAGCTGATCCCAGAACCTGACCTACAGACCTGCTTATCATGCCCTGACAGGTATGCCCAGCGCTAATAGTACGGAGGGGTCAAGAGCAGACGGGTGGACCTTCCTTGGAAGTTAGGTGTCTGACCCAAGACTGGGGCAGCAGCGACCTCTCAAATGTGGGCAGAGGGTCTGATTGAATGCCCAGCTGCTGGTTGGCTAAACTGGAACTGGCAGAATGGTTCCTTCAGGTCAGTCCTTTGGCAACACTGAGTAGGAAATAGTTGGGTTGTGCAGAGATGTTCTCACCTTTGTGAGTGGCAGCCTGGGAGTTGAGGATGGGGGCAGAAGCTGGTCAAGGGGACAGGGCTGGGGATTCCACTTTTAACTCCCAAATTGGGCGGTGCTTAGTGACACATCCCATTACCCCACCTTAGATCAATGTCTAATCCATCATTAGCGTCCCTTCATCTCACCCCTTCAGAGTATCTGATGATCCACCATATGCCCTTCCCTATCTTAGAACAATGTCTGGTGACCCACTATTACCTCCTTTTACCTCATCCAGCACTGCATCTGAGGCTTCACTCAATGTCTTGTGACCTACTGTTATCCCCCAAAATAGAACAACGTTTGCCACCCCCAGGAGGGTGTCTGGAGGTCTTTCCATTACCCTCTTCTTACCCCACCCCAACACAATGGCTGGACCCCCTCCATTACCCTCTTACCTTACTCTAGTACTGTGTTTGTCACCCTTCATTAATTCCAGGAAGTAGTGTCTGGAGAGCTTTTCATTACCTCTCCCACAATTACCCCCAGCATAATGTGTGTTACTTCGCCCCACTTGTGACAAAGCCTGGTAGCCTCCATGCTCCCTGTTTATTCCCACTTTCACATAAGTAGTGATTGATGACCACTTATTACAATCCTCAGAGTAGGGAACCATAGTACATATTCCCCACCCAACCCAACTATAAATATTATCTCCTGATGCTTTCATTATATGTCTAGCAGGATGGCTTGTGTCCCCCTCTTACTTGTCCATCACAGTAATGGTGACCAGTTATCTTCCATTATCCACCTTGTAGTGTCTGTAACCATCCCCAACACAGCCTGTGGTAATGGTCCCAATACTTCTCTGAACACTGGTGTGTGCCGTTAGCCTGCTTCCCTCCCCCAAGGAAGGGCAATTGACTGATACTGCACCATAAACTCCACATGAGCCATCTACATTTTGGAGCCTTCACTGCCTTCCTCTCTGTAGGACCCCCATTAACAACCAGCACAATGTCTGTTGATGCCCATTACCCACTAACACCATATCTGTGACCCCTCCATTAAATCCTTGTAGTGTCTGCTGTTTCCCTATTGGCCCCCACCACCACAATGTCTGCTGAGTCTCCATTGCCCACTGCTTCCTGAGGCCCCTCAGTGTGGTTACTGCAAGTTCCCTGTTATTGCTTCTCCACTGTTTGCATGGATAGGACCCTGGGGGATGGAAGAGGAATGAGGATGAGGTCCTAGCCTCATAGATCCCTCCAGGGAATTATTGACCTGGAGTGGGCTGGGGAGGATCTGGGGGCCCCAAGAGATCACACGCTGAGCCTCTTCCCATTTACTACACCAAGAGTGATGCAAGCAGAATAGTGAAAGCTGTGGATGTGGATTCAAATCCTGGTGCCAACACTGATCTGCTGAGGGACTCTGGGCCAATGCACCAACCTCCCCCCAGCCTCAATTGCTTGACTTGTAGAATGGAGTTATGGATGATGAAGTGACTTAATATGGGCCCCGTGAAGGGAGTAGGGCCGGTGGAGACCAGAGAGTGTCCTGTTGTTAATAATATTACTAGTTACAAGTTGACACAAGTATCTGACCAACCTCTGCATGGCTGTCCTCAAACCTCACAGAGGGAAACACCTTATTTTACTGTCAATTAGTTTCAATTATTTCTCATTTATATTTATTATAATGTTATAGTACTGAGATATTTTTGAAGTCAGATTTATGAAGTCTAATTTATATACAGTAATATTCACCCTTTTTAGCATACAGTCCTGAGAGTTTTGACAAATATATACAGTTGTGTAATCAACACCCTAATCAAAACAGAATAGTTCCTTCAACTCCCCTAAATTTCTTCTGTTCCCCTTTAGTCAGTCCCTCTCCCCACTCCCAGCCTCTCACATTCACTGATCTCTGTTTTCTACCTCTATAGTTTTGCATTTTCCACAATGTCATTTAAATGTGGAGATATGTATATATAGCCCCTTTTGAGTCCAACTTCTTTTCATTTAATGTCATGTTTTTGAGATTCATCCATATGGTTGTATGAGATACAAATGGAAAATAAGCTGATTAATAGATACCCAACATCATTAGTCATCATCAGGAAAATGTAAATTAAGACGATGGTGAGATAACCACTAATGTGCCTATTTAGAACAGCTAAAAAAATAAAAAATTAAAACATGGTACCAAAAGTTGGCAAAGGTGCAGAGCAATGGAAATTTTCATGTGTTGTTGGTGAGAAGGTAAAATGGTATACCCACTCTGGACAAAAGTTTGGCAAGTTCTTGTAAAGTTAACCATATACTTCTATGATCCAGCAATTGGTCTTCTAGGTATTTACTCTAGAGAAATGAAAACTTATACACATACTTGAATGTTCACAGAAACTGTATTCCTAATTGCCAAAAGATTGGAAATGACCCAAATGTCCATCAATGGGCAAATAAATTATAGTACATCTGTACAATGAAATATACTCAGCTGTAAAAAGGCTGATTTATGACGCCATAAAAAGGAATGATTTGACACAAGCTACAACATAGACGAGTCTCAAAGTATTATGTTTCACCATGTGACAATTTGAATTATATTTGATATGATTATTTATTAGATACTAGATTATAAATATAAATAGATTTGTATATTAGTTATAATTTTATGTGCATATCATTATATACTATAGTAATATTGTGCTTATATAGCACATTATAATATTATATATTCCTTATTACAATAAAATTTCTATTTTATATGATAGAAATATGTATTGTAAGATTATATATTAGATTATGTAATTTTTATATTTTGTATGGCAAACTTTCACATAACATTTCAGTTATTTGCATTTTTACATGTTTACATTTAATGTTTGCAATGTAAAGTTACAACTATAATAAAAGAGGGTATAAGGAGAGCCTGTTGTTGTAGCTGGTCACCGTTTTTATTATTGTCAACAAACCCAATTCTGGCCGTTCTCAGCATCAAGGAAGCCAGCTCCGCTTTGGGCCTGGCCGTATTCTCTGAGGGCGCTCAGCTTCCCAGTGCTCGTGCAGCCTGCTGGTCTTCCCCTCTTTGGAGAGCCCCCAACCTACACCATTGTATCTGAAGTAACACACTTCTTGGCATCACTTCCTATTTTGTACTGCCTTTGTGTTGCAAGTGCCACTGTCTGACCCGATATTAAATGTTTTTTTTGGTTTCTCATTCCCTCCTCCCCACTGGACCGTCAACCTCATGATGCCCGGACTTTGTCTTGTTCCTTCTGTGTCCAAAGCACAGCATGGTGCCAGCACAAAGTAGACAATCAGTACAAGTTTGTTAAGTGAATGAATGAATGATAGCAATAGCATCAAGGTTGACCAAGTGCCCCACACAGAGTGAGCTAAATGCGAGGGGAGCTGCCTGGGGGAGGGGGGTGGGTTGGTTATAGGTCCTGTAATTCGAGATCTAATGCCTCTCCCCATGCCCCAGCACACCTAAGCCCTAACCTTTCCTTGCCCAACCACCCTATCCTTCCCCTCCCCAGTGTATCTGACCTGTGTCCTCCCCCAGTGTCCACATGGTCAGTGTTATGTCTCCTTACTCAGCCTCTTCCTGGTTGTGGTGGGCAGGCTGTGTAGAGCAGGGAAGGACAATAGTGAGAATCACACAGGCAGGGGGCCATCCTGGCAGCATCCACCCCAACATTTTCAATCTTACATCCTATCATCCTGTGCAGTCCGCCCTCCCCCACTCCACCAGAGGAGCCACTGGTGAATATGAAACCCAGGGGACAAGAGAAGGGTGGCAGGGCTGAGGGTTCCGGACCTCAGATGCCCTGCTGGACAATGAATGTGACACACTGTGGCAGGTGTTGACCCCGTGGCTAAGGTCTGGTTAAAACCATGGCTGTCATAGGCACTTGCCCTAATGTCAGGATGAGCTGAGCCCTCCACCCTGAGCCTTCAATCCTGCTACTGGGGCTGATGTGACGATTATATCATACCCCACCCAACTTACCATACCATACACTATACCATACCACTTATTAACTATTTTACTTAATTCCACAGTTATATTGACTCTATTATTGATTTGAAATATAATTATACAATTATAATTTATAATTAATATTAAAAGTCTTGTCATTATTTATTGTATGCCTCTAATTATTAAGATATCATGAATAACATATCAACTCTGATGCTAAGAAATCCTGTGTTCCTTCTGCCTTCTGCCATCTTCAGGTTGGTGTTTGCCTGATACTAACACCAACAATAGCCCCACCTCTAGGGGCGATGGTTTCTCCCCTCTGTGAAATCAGCACAATTACTCTTTAGTGATATTATTATTGTGCTATTTTAATGCTTGTTATAATAATAAGCATTGCTATTAAAACAAAAACTAGTGTTCTCTACTCCCATCTGTGAAACAGGGCAATGTGAGCACCACATTAATACAATAATTTGAATTATATTAAATTTATGACTATAATTAATACCAATTCTGAGAACCTATGGTGTGTTTCATTACACTATGGAGAATGGCATTTATAATGAATTACTGTCTACAGTATTTATCGCTATGTAACAAATTACCCAAAACTTAGTGGCTTAAAACAATGAACATTTATTTATTCCTTCACAGTTTCTGAGGGCCATAAATCTGGAATAATAATAATTATTATAGCTGAGTAGCCTGGTGTTGGGCCTTGCTACTCATATCCAAATTACCTGGATGGTTTTTTCATACATAGATTTCTGGGCCTCACCACCAGTTTCTGATTCAGCAGATGTGGGCTGGGGGCCACAAGTCTGCATTTCTCACAGGTTCTCAGGTGATGCTGATGCTTCTGGTACTCAGAACACATTGTGAGCAACAGAGGCCTAGAGAGGCCAGTGGTTCACTCAAAGTCATAGAGCTTAGTAAAATGTAGAGATGGAACTGAAGCCAGCAAGTGTGAGTCTGGAACTAAGGGATATCTGAGAGAGAGGCTGGATGGCAGAGGGTCAACAAATGTCCTCCTGCCAGAGGCTTGGTAAGCTTGACCCAAGGAATCTTTCCTGGACCCCCAGACAGTGAAGTTGAAGAGCATGTCTGAGGCCATGGGGAGCGAGGGGGACACTGGAAGGGAATTTAGTTGTATTAAGAATGAGATGTTGGATGATATAGAAATAGATAAATGTGATTAAAACCATGACTATGCTTAGAAGAAAACATAGACGTAAATCTTTGTAACCTTGGATTAACCAACAGTTTCTTAGATGTGACACCTAAAGCACAGGCAAACAAAGAAAAAATAGGTAAATTGCACTTCATCAAAATTAAAAACTTTTGTGACTTTGAGGACACTATCAAGAAGATGAAAAGACAAGCCACAGGATAGGAAAAATATTTCCAAACCATCTCTCTGATAGGAGTCTATTATCCAGAATATATAAAGAACACTTACAAGGTAACAATAAAAAGACAAAGAACTCAATTTTAAAATAGACAAAGTATTGAAGACATTTCTCCAAAGAAAATATACAAATGGCAAATAAGCCCATGGAAAAATGCTCAATATCATTAAAGAAATGCAAATCAAAACCACAATGAAATACCATCTTACACCCACTAGGATGGCCATTAAAAATATGGAAAATAATGTGTTGGTGAGGTTGTGGAAAAATTGGAACCCTCATGGATTGCTGGCATAGATTTCATATACCTATTGGCCACTTGTGTGTCTTCTTGGGAGAAATGTCTATTCAAGTCTTCACTCCATTTTTTAACAGGGGTATTAGGTTTTTTGCTATTAAGTTGTACGAGTTCCTTATATATTTTAGAAATTAACTCCTTATCTAATAGATGTCTTGCAAATATTTTCTCCCAGTCTATATGTTGCCTTTTCACTCTGTTGATTGTTTCCTTTGCTGTTCAGAAGCTTTTTAGTTTGATGTAGTCTCACTGGTCTATTTTTGCTTTTGTTTCCCATGCTTTTGGTGTTATACCCAAGATGTAAAACTTTTCACCTATGATTTCTTACAGGAGTTTTACAGCTTCAGATATTACATTTAAGTTTCTAATCCATTTTGGATTGATTTTTATGTAGGTTGTAATATATGAGTCCATTTCATTCTTTTGCAGGTGGACATCCAGTTTTCCTAACACCGTTTATTGAAGAGACTATCCTTTCCCCATTGTGTATTCTTGCCATCCTTGTCAAAGATCAATTGACCTTATAAGTGTGGATTTATTTCTGGGTTCCCTATTCTGTTCCATTGATCTATATGTCTGTCTTTCTACCAGTGCCATACTGTTTTAATTACTAATGCTTTATAATATATTTGGAAATCAGGAAGCGTGATGCGTCCAGCTTTGTTCTTTCTTGAGATTGCTTTGGCTATTTGGGGGTCTTTTGTGGTTCCATACAAATTTTAGGATCATTTGTTCTATTTCTGTGAAAAATTCCGTTGGAATTTTGATAGGGATTGCATTGAATCTGTAGATTACTTTGGGTAGTATGATCACTTTAACAATATTAATTCTTCTAATCCATGAGCATGGAACATCATTCCATTTGTTTGTGTCTTCTTCAGTTCTTTCATCAATGTCTTATAGTTTTCAACATATAAGTCTTTCACCTCCTTGGTTAAATTTATGCCTAGGTATTTTATTCTTTTTGATGCAATTGTAAGTGAGATTTGTGTGTGTGTTTTTAAAGAGTGGCAACTGAGCTAACAACTGTTGCCAATCTTCTTTTTAAAAAAAATTCTTCTTCCCAAAGCCCCTCAGTACATAGTTGTATATTCTAGTTGTGAGTGCCTCTGGCTGTGCTGTGTGTGATGCTGCCTCAACATGGCGTGACGATCGATGCCATGTCCGTGCCCAGGATCCGAACGAGCAAAACCCTGGGCGGCTGACGGGTAGCACGCAAACTCAACCACTCAGCCACGGGGCCAGCCCCGAGATTGTTTTCTTAATTTCTCTTCCTGATAGTTCATTGTTAGTGTATAGAAATGATGTATATTGTACATTTTTTATATTGCTTTTGTATCCTGCAAATTTGCTGAATATGTTTATTAGTTCTAACAGTGTTTTGGTGGAGTCTTTAGGGGTTTTCTTTATATATACTGTCATTTCATCTGCAAATAGTGACAGTTTTACATCTTCCTTTGAGATTTGGATGCTTTTTATTTCTTTTTCTTGCCTAATTGCTCTGGCTAGGACTTCCAATACCATGTTAACAAAAGTGGCAAGAGTGAGCATCCTTGTCTTGTCCTTGATTTTAGAGGAAAAGCTTTCGGTTTTTCACTCTTTAGTATGATGTTAGCTGTGGGCTTCTCATATCTCGCCTTTCATATGTTGAGATACATTTTCTGTTTTCTGAGAGTTTTTATTATACGTGGATGTTAAAGTTTTTTGATGCTTTATCTACATCTGTTGAGATGATTGTATGAGTTTTGTTCTTCATTTTGCTAAGGAGGTAAATCACGTAGATTGATTTGTCAATGTTGAACCATCCTTGCATCCCTGGAATAAATCTCACTTGATCATGATGTATGATTCTTTTTAACTGTTGTTGAATTTGGTTTGTTAATATTTTGTTGAGAATTTTTACACTTGTGTTCATCAGGGATATTGGCCCATAATTTTCTTTTCTTGTGGTGTCCTTGTATTGTTTTGGTATCAGTGTAATGTTGGCCTCATAAAATAAGTTTGGAAGTGTTCCTTCCTCTTCTATTTTTTGGAATAATTTGAAAAGGATTGGCTTTAATTCTTCTTTAAATATTTGGTGGAATTCACCAGTGAAACCATCTGGTCCTGGACTTTTGTTTGTTGGGAGGTTTTTGATTACTGATTCAATCTCCTTACTAGTAATCAGTCCGTTCAGATTTCCTCTTTCTTCATGATTCAGTCTTGGTAGCTTGTATGTGTCTAGGAATTCATCCATTTCTTCTAGCTTGTCCAATTTTTTGCTGTATGATTATTCGTGGTAGTCTCCTATGATCCTTTGTATTACTGTGGTATCAGTTGTAATGCCTCCTCCTTCATTTCTAATTTTACTTATTTGAGCCCTCCCTCTTTTTTTCTTAATGAGTCTAGCTAGAGCTTTCCCTATGTTGTTTATATATTCAAAGAATCAGCTCTTAGTTTCATTGATCTTTTCTGTTGTCTTTTTAGTCTCTATTTCATTTATTTCCACTCTGATCTTTCCTTTCTTCTACTAACTTTTTTCTACTAACTTTGGGCTTTGTTTGGCATATTGTATTTCCATTTTCTTTGTCCCAAGGTATTTTTTTAATTTCAGTTTTGATTTCTTCTTTGATCAATTGGTTGTTCAGTAGCATCTTGTTTAATCTCCACATATTTGTGAATTTTCCAGTTTTCTTCTTGTAATTGATTTCTACTTTCATACCATTGTGGTAAAAAAAAGATGCTGATAGGACTCCAATCTTCCTAACTTTATTAAGGCTTGTTTTGTGGCCTAACATATTGTCTGTCCTGGATAATGTTTCATGTGCACTTTAGAAGAGTCTGTATTCTGTTGCTTTTGGATGAAATGTTCTCTATATGTCTGTTAAGTACATCTGGTCTAACATGTTGTTTAAGGCTAATGTTTCCTTATTGGTTTTCTGTGTGGATGACCTATTCATTGATGAGAGTGGGGTATTAAAGTCCCCTACTATTATTATATTGCTGTCTATTTCTCCCTTTAGGTCTGTTCATATTTACTTTATATATTTAGCTGCTCCTATGTTGCTGCATAAATATCTACAAATGTTATATCCTCTTGTTGGACTGACCCTTTTATCATTAATGACCTTCTTGTCTCTTATTAGAGTCTTTGTCTTAAAGTCTGTTTTGTCTGATATAAGGATAGATATCATGGCTTTCTTTTGGTTTCCACTTGCATGAAATATCTTTTTCCATCACTTCACTTTCAGTCTATGTGTGTCCTTACATCTGAAGTGAGTCTCATGTAGGCAGCATATAGATGGGTCTTTTTTATCCATTCAGCCACTCTATGTCTTTTGACTGGAGAATTTAGTCCATTTACATTTAAAGTAATTATTGATAGGTATGTACTTATTGCCATTTTGTTAATTGTTTTCTGGCTGTTTTGTAATTCCTCTCTCCTTTCTTCTCTCACTCTCTTCCTTTGTGATTTGATGGCTTTCTATGGTGGTAGGCTTAGATTCCTTTCTCTTTCTCTTTTCTGTATTGACTATAGGTTTTTGCTTTATGGTTACCATGAGGCTTACATAAAACAGCTTGTAATTATAATAGTCTATTTTAAGTGGATAGCAACTTAAATTTGAACACATTCTAAAGTTGTACATTTTTACTCACCTCCCCCCACGTTTTGTTTTTTTTTTTAAATTTGAGTTCATAATATTTTACAACATTGTGAAATTTCAGTTGTATATTATTTCTTGTCTGTCACCACCATAGGTGCTCTCCTTCACCCGCTGTGCCCACCCCCCACCCTCCTTCTCCTGATAACCACTGAACTGTTTTCTTTGTCCATGTGCTTGTTTATGTTCCACATATGAGTGAAATCATCTGGTGTTTGTCTTTCTCAGAATGGCTTATTTCACTAAGCATAATTCCCTCCAGGTCTTTCCATGTTGTTGCAAGTGGGATGAATTTGTCTTTTTTTCTGGCTGAGTAGTATTCCATTGTATATATATGTACCACATCTTCTTTATCCAATAATCAGTCAATGGGCACTCAGATAGTTTCCATGTCTTGGCTATTGTGAATAGTGCTGCAATGAACATAGGGGTACATATGTTACTTTAGATTGTTGATTTCAAGTTGTTTGGGTACATACCCAGTAGTGGGATAGCTGGTCTTGTGATAGTTTTATTTTTAGTCTTTTGAGGAATCTCCATACTGTTTTCCATAGTGGCTGCACAAGTTTGCATTCCCACTAGCAGTCTTTGAGGGTTCCCTTCTCTCCACACCCTCTCCAACATTTGTTATTTTCAGTCTTAGTGATTATAGCCATTTTAACAGGCATAAGGTGGTATCTTAGTGTAGTTTTGATTTGCATTTCCCTGATGATTAGGGATGTTGAACATCTTTTCATGTGTTTATTGGCCATCTGTATCTTCTTTTGAAAAATGTCTGTTCATATCCTCTGCCCATGTTTTGATTGGGCTGTTTGGTTTTTTTTGTTGTTGTTCAGTTGTGTGAGTTCCTTATATATTATGGAGATTAACCCCTTGTCAGATATATGATTTGAAAAAATTTTCTCCCACTTGCGGGTTGTCTTTTGGTTCTGATCCTAGTTTCTTTTGCCTTGCAGAAGCTCTTTAGTCTGAAGAATTCCCACTTGTTTATTTTTTCTTTTGTTTCCCTTATCTGACAAGACATGGTATTTGAAAAGATCCTTTTAAGTTCAATGTCAAAGAGTGTACTACCTATATTATCTTCCAGTAGTTTTATGGTTTCAGGACTTATCTTCAAGTCTTTGAACCATTTTGAGTTTATTTTTGTGTATAGCATGAGATATTGTCTGCTTTCATTCTTTTGCATGTGAGTGTCCAGTTTACCAAACACTATTTATTGAAGAGACTGTCTTTTGTCCATTGTATGTTCTTGGCACCTTTGTCAAAGATTAGCTGTCCATAGATGTGTGGTTTTATTTCTGGGTTTTTAATTCCGTTCCTTTGATCTGCGTGCCTGTTTTTGTACCACTACCATGCTGTTTTGATCACTATGGCTTTGTAATACATTTTGAAGTCAGGGAATGTGATGCCTCCAGCTTTGTTCTTTTTTCTCAGTATTGCTTTTGCAATTCGGGGTCTTTGCCCTGTATGAATTTTAGGATTCTTTCCTCTATTTCTGTGAAGAATGTCATTGGGATTGCCTTGAATCTCTACATTGCTTTGGTTAGTGTGGACATTTTCACTATGTTTATTCTTCCAACCCATGTGCATGGAATCTCTTTCCATCTCTTTATGTCATTATCTATTTCTTTCAATAATTTCTTATAGTTTTCATTGTATAAGTCCTTCACCTCCTTATTTAAATTTATTCCTAGGTACTTTATTCTTTTTTTGCGATTGTAAATGGAATGGTATTCTTGAGGTCTCTTTATATAAGTTCGTTATTAGAATACAGAAATGCAACTGATTTTTGTTAAGTTGATTGTACCCTGTAACTTTACTATAGTTGTTAATTATTTCTAATAGTTTTCCAATGGATTATTTAGGGTTTTCTATATATAAGATCATGTCATCTGCACACAGTGAGAGTTTCACTTCTTCACTCCCTATTTGGATTCATTTTTTCCTTTCTCTTGCTCTGGCCAAAACCTCCAGTACTATGTTGAATATGAATAGTGATAGTGGGCCTCCTTGTCTTGTTCCTGTTCTTAGAGGTATGGCGTTCAGTTTTTCCCTATTATGACCTTGCTGTGGGTTTGTCATATATGGCTTTATTATGTTGAGGTAATTTCCTTCTATCCCCATTTTGTTAAGAGTTTTTATCATAAATGACTGTTGGATCTTATCAAATGCTTTCTCTGCATCTGTTGAGATGATCATATGGTTTTTATTCCTCATTTTGTTAATGTGGTGTATCACATTGACTGATTTGCAGATGTTTAACCATTCCTGTGTCCCTGGAATAAATCCACTTGATCATGATGTATGATCTTTTTGATATATTGCTGTATTCAGGTTGCCGATATTTTGTTGAGGATTTTTGCATCTGTATTCATCAGTGATATTGGCCTCTAGTTGTCCTTTTTTGTGATGTCCTTGTCAGGCTTTGGTATCAGCATGATGTTGACCTCATAGAATGTGTTAGGAAGTGTTCCATCTTCCCTAACTTTTTGGAATAGCTTGAGAAGGATAGGTATTAAATCCTCTCTGAAAGTTGGTAGAATTCCCCAGGGAAGCCATCTGTCCTGGCCTTTTATTCTTTTGGATGCTTTTGATTACTATTTCTATCTTTTTCTTTGTGATGGGTCTATGCAGATTCTCTATTTCTTCTTGATTCAGCTTTGGGAGGTTGTAAAAGTCTAAGAATTTATCCATTTCCTCTAGATTTCCCATTTTGTTGAGGTATAGTTTTTCATAGTATTCTCTTATAATCCATTGAATTTCTGTGGCATCCATTGTTATTTCTCCTCTTTCATTCCTAATTTTATTTATCTGAGCTTTCTCTCTTATTTTCTTTGTAAGTCTGGCTAGGGGTTTGTCAATTTTATTTATCTTCTAAAAAACCCAGCTCTTGGTTTCATTAATCCTTTCTACTGCCTTTTTTGTTTCAATAGCATTTATTTCTGCTCTGATTTTTATTATTTCTCTCCTGCTGACTTTGGGCTTTGTTCTTCTTTTTCTAATTCAGCTAGGTGTAGTTTGAGATTGCTGCTTTGGGTTTTTTCTTTGTTAAGGTGAGCCTGTATTGCGATGAATTTCCCTCTTAATAAGGCTTTTGCTGCATCCTATATGAGTTTATAGTATGTTTTCATCACTTGTCTCCAGATACTTTTTTGTTTCTCCTTTAATTTCTTCAATGATCCATTGATTGTTCAATAGCATTTTGTTTAGTCTACACTTCTTTGTCTTTTTCTCAACTTTTTTCCCTGTAATTAATTTCTAGCTTTATAGCGTTGTGATCAGAAAAGATACTTGTTATTATTTCAATCTTCTTAACTTTATTGAGGCTTGCCTTGTTTTCCAACATATGGTCTATTCTTGAGAATGTTCCATGCACACTTGAGAAGAATGTGTATTCTGCTGTTTTGGGATGGAGTGTTCTATATACGTCTATTATGTCCATCTGGTCTAGCTTTTCACTTAATTCCACTGTTTCCTTGTTGATTTTTTGTCTGGATGATCTGTCCATTGATGTGAGTGGAGTGTTGAGGTCCCCTACTATTATTGTGTTATTATTAATGTCTTCTTTTAGGTTTGTTAATAGTTGCTTTATGCACTTTGGTGCTCCTGTGTTGGGTGCATAGACATTTATAACTGTTATTTCTTCTTGATGGAGTGTCCCTTTGATCATTATATACTGCCCCTCTTTCTCTCTCTTTACCTGTTTCTTGAAGTCTACTTTGTCTGATATAGATATTGCAACACCTGGTCTCTTTTGTTTGCCATTAGCTTGTAGTATCATCTTCTATCCCTTCACTCTGAGCCTGTGTTTGTCATTGGAGCTGAGATGTGTTTCCTGGAGGCAGCACATTGTTGGGTCTTGTTCTTTAATCCATCTCCCCACTCTGTGTCTTTTTATTGGAGAATTCAATCCATTTACATTTAAGGTGCTTATTGATATATGAGGGCTTAATGCTGCCATTTTATCACTTGTTTTCTGGTTCTACTGCATTTCCTTTGTTTCTTGACCTGTGTATTTTGGTCTCCCAATCGAGTTATGTAGTTTTTATGTTGTGTTTCTTTGTTTTCTCCTTATTTATTATTTGTGTCTCTGTTCTGCTTTTTTGTTTAGTGGTTACCCTCAGGTTTGTATTCAAGATCTCGTGGATAATATACTCCCTTTTCTTATGCCCTCTAATTTCCTTAGCCTTAACCAATTCAGTCCCGTTCCTCTTCCCCTCCTAAGTTGTTTTTCTCAAATCTTATTCCATCTTGTGTTATGAGTTTGTGGTTAAAATGACAAGATTATCTTTGTTTTTGGTGTTTCCCTTCCCTTTGTCTTTAATGCTATACCTGAGTATTTGCTGTCCTGCTCTGATTCTGTCTACATATTTAACTCCTTACTCTGTGCTTTGTAATCCCTTTCTCCCTTTTTTTTTCAGGTATGAGGGCCTTCTTGAGGATTTCTTGTAGGGTGGGTCTCATGGCTATGAATTCCCTTAGCTTATGTTTGTCTGGGAAAGTTTTTATTTCTCCATCATACCTGAAGGATATTTTTGCTGGTTAGAGTGTTCTTGGCCGAAGATTTTTATCCTTCAAAGTTTTGAATATGTCATTCCATTCTCTCCTAGCCTGTAAGATTTCTGCAAGAAATCTGCTGAAAGCCTGATGGGGGTTCCTTTGTAGGTTATTTTCTTCTGCCTCGTTGCCGTTAGTATTCTTTCTTTGTCATTCACTTTTGCCAGTTTCACTACTATATGCCTTGTGGTAAGTCTTTTAATATTGACATATTTAGGAGATCTGGCAGCCTCTTCCACATAGATTTCCTTCCCTAGATTTGGGAAATTCTCTGCTATTATTTATTTGAACATGCTTTCTGCTCCACTCTCCTTCTCTTCTCCTTCTTGAATACCTATAATTATTATGTTGCATTTCCTAATTGAGTCCGATATTTCTCAGAGACTTTCTTCATTTCTTTTTAGTCTTAGTTCTCTCTCCTCCTCTATTTGGAGCATTTCAACATGTCTATCTTCGATTATGCTGATACACTCCTCTATGGTGTCCCCTTGAGTATTCGTTCAGGGAATCCATATTTTGTTTTATTTCTTCCATTGTATCTTTCATCTCTAATATTTGATTGATTCTTCTTTATAGTTTCAATCTCTTTTGTGACGTATCTCCTAAACTCGTTGAATTGTTTCTCTACATTCTCTTTTACTTCATTGAGTTTTTTGATGATAGCTATTTTGAATTCTTTGTCATTATATTTCTGCATCCTCAGGACTCATTTCTGGGTACTTGTCATTTTCTCTCTGGTCTGGAGATCTAATATAATGTTTGATATTGCTAGAGGGAGTTGTTATGTTCTTTTGCATCCTGGCATTATTTAATCACAGTTACCACCTATTGCAGGGGTCAAGAGCCACATATTCTGAGCCCTCTGCTTTCAGCCGAAATCCCAGGGGCTGGAGCCACACTGAACAAGTGAAAGGAGGGCGCTTTCTCCTGTATGCTCTCAGGGTTTTCTCCCTCTACTCTCTTGGGCTGTTGACTTGATAAGGTCACCCCCTGTGAATGGTTTCACCCCAGTAGAGGGGTTCCCTTTAGGCTGCTACAGCCTTTGACATTCCTTGACGTCAATGTGAATGAACATCCCCTCCCCCATTCCTTCCCTCTCGGAGGCCCCCCATGGTCCCAGATGGCAGTCTTTAAGCGGAGGGAGTGAAGACTTCTCTTACCCTGTCTCACTCCTCTGAGGGGGGCTCCAGCCTCTCTGCCCTCCATTGTATGGCTGCGTGGGTCTTGCCAACATTTTTTGTGTTGTGTTTGGATGTCCTCTGTTGGATTATGGATTTTTTTGTGATATATCGGAAGGGAGAGATTTCTGAGAGACCTCACTCCACCATGATGCTGATGTCACTACTTTTTATGTTTTTGATGTCACAATTTACATCTTGGACCTGGAGCAAGGCAGCAGGAGGGCACGAAGGTGATGTGAACCAGCCTCTATCTTTGGAGAGTTTTTCAGTAGGCCCCTAGATTAAATTAGATTCCTGCCCCTCAGGCCAAATATTTAAGATAAACTAATAAGCCTCTTTAACAGAAAGACTGGGTGTTTTTCAGTCAGCTGCCTCTGTGATGGGCCCTCAGGTGGTTGAGTCCATGTGAGCCCCTTAAGAACTTTCTCAATTCACTAGCCTTGTGGTTCTTGCAGACATAAGCCCCATTGGTCTTCAAACCTAGATGTTTTGGGGGCTCATCTCTCAGCTGCAGGTCTTAAAAGTTGGGGTGCCAGCTATGGGATTCAAACTCTCTGTTCCTCAGGGAGAAGTTCCAGTTGATGAGTTCCCTCCTATTTATGGGGTTTATGGTGGGATTGTGTCTCACCCTCTCTTATCTGTTCAATGTGGGTTTTTTCTCATTCACCCAATGTATAGGAGTCACTCAGCTAGTTTCTGGATTTCTTTCAGAGGAAACTGTTCTGTATGTAGCTATAAATTTGACATGCCCATGGGAGGAGGTGGGTTCAGGATCCTCCTATGTTGCCATCTTGAATCCTACTACTATAGTTTTCTTTTCTTGTGATGTTTTTGTCTGTCTTTGCTATCAGGGTAATTCTGGCCTCATAAAATTAGTTTGGAAGTATATCCTCCTTCTCAATTTGTGGAAGAGTTTGAGCAGGATTGGCACTAGCTGTTCTGTAAATGTTAGATAGAATTCACCAATGGAGCCATTTGGTACTGAGATTTTCCTTCTTGCAAAGATTTGAATTACTCATTCTAATTCCTTACTACTTGTAGGTCTATTCAAATTTTCTATTTCTTTTTGATTCTGTCTTGATAGGTTGTATGTTTCTAGGAATTTATTAATTTATTATACATTATACAATTTGTTGGTTATCATCATTTACAATAATCTCTTATGATCCCTTTTATTTCTGTGGCATCAGTTATAATGTCTCTTCTTCCATTTGTAATTTTGTTTATTTAGTCTTTTTTTAGCAGTCTGCCAAAAGGTTTGTTAACTTTATCTTTTGAAAAACCCAACTTTTAATTTCATTGATTTTTCTATTTTTAAAATTTCTGCTCTAATATTTATTATTTCCATCCCTCTGCTAACCTTGGGATTTGCTCTTCATTTTCTAGTCCCTTGAGGTGTAAACCTGTGGAATGTTTTTTCTTTTTGAGATCTTTCCTCTTTTTTAATATAGGCATTTATTGCTATAAAATTCCCTCTTTGTACTGCTTTTTCTGCATCTCATGAATTTTGGTATATTGTATTTTTGTTTTTGTTTGTCTCTAGATATTTTCTAATTTCCCTTTTGATTTATTCTTTGATGCACTGGTTTTTCAAAAGTGTGGTTTTTCATTCCCACATAGTAGTGAAGTTTACATTTTCTTTCTGCTACTGTTTTCTACTTACAATCAATTGTGGTTGGGAAAGATACATCTTACCTAACCATAGTGCAAAGATCAAGAAGAGGAAAGTAACTTTGAGACAACCTTCTCAACTAAAATGCAGATCTTACAGCAAATTCACCACTTTTTCACTAATGTCCTGTTCTCTGCTCTTGGATTGGCATAGCAGTAGGAAGTAATTTCTCCTCAGCTTCCTCTAGCCTTTAAAATTTTCTCACTCTTTCATGACCTTAAATGTTGTTGATTTGGTATAACTATTAAGAAGAAAGGTTTCCTAATGAAAGAATGCCAAAATTCTTTGGTAGCAGTTTTCCTTATTGGCATATCTTTCTTTTTTATTTTTTTTTTTAAGATTTATTTTTTTATTTTTCCTTTTTCTCCCAAAGCCCCCTGGTACATAGTAGTGTACTTTTAGTTGTGGGTCCTTCTAGTTGTGGCATGTGGGACACCACCTCAGCATGGCTTGATGAGTGGTGCCGTGTCCGCGCCCAGGATTCGAACTGGCGAAACCCTGGGTTGCCGAAGCAGAGCACACGAACTTAACCACTCGGCCACGGGGCTGGCCCCTGGCATATATTTCTGAATGACTGGGCAGGTGTCTGGATTGAAATGCTTTCTGCATACAAAGCAACTCTTGATTTCCATACCAAATCACAGGGCTGCATGTAAATCACGGAATGTATATACCCCACCTAGGCTGTCCTTCACCTTCTACTTTATGTTTCTGGGTATTTCATTTGCACTTTCCTTTCCACTTTCCAGTGACAGATTTCCAGTTTCAATTTACCTGTGATTTCTTGTTCATGAGCATTTAATCTTCTGACTTTAACTTTTCAAACTGACAAGTCATCTTCGGGGGTCCTTGGGATGAGAGTTTCTCATTTGAAAGCACTCCTTTACTGCTTTTTCTCCTCCCTTCCTCCTCTCTGAAAGCCTCTCAGGTCTTGGGTTGGCCTTCAGAGCATTTCCTCTCGTGGTCCTGGTTACAGTTTCCATTCATGACAATTGTTGGGGTTCTTTGTGGGGTTAAAAGCACGATGTGGGGTCATGGTTGATCCAAGGATCCTCAAATGCTGTCTCTAAAACACACTTTCTCTTTCCCTCTTCCATTCTTTCCAGGATCCCAATTTAACATGTGTCAGACTTACATTTCTGTACCTCATGCTTGTGTTTCTCTTCACTATTTTCCATTATTTGCTCCTCCTACTTTAGGGTGCACCTGTATTATTCCACTGGGTTAATTTTTCCTTCTGCCATTTCTAACCTGTCCTTTGAGGAAACTGTTAGTGAAAATCACAGAGGTCTGGAAGAAACTGCTTTTTCTTCATGACAGATCCTTTGATAATGGCTAGAGCCCTTTTATCATTATCATCACTGTGGACATGACAACAGACTGACAGAGAATTTCAGTCAGTGGCCCAAGCGCCCACCATTGCTATATGTCTGAGCTGGGATTCAGACACAGGAGGCATCAGACTCCAGGCTCTTGACCACCAAGTTATCCCTACTGTCTGCCCTAAGACACACCTAAAACAAAGACATCTTATCCTGAAACAAACTGAGGCGAGCCAACCTCCAAACACACTTAGTTCTTACTACAGTGTCATGTCTTCCCTCCAGAAACCACTGCCTGTTGCCTAAAACACTGGGCCCCCAAACACAACCAATTGCCACCCATGACTACCTCTCTAAACAAAGTCCTGGCCACTCCCTCACTGAAGCCACTCTAACCTGGCCCTGTTTGCCAAGTCCAGTTTGGGGAGGAGATCTGCCAGCTGGTTCCACCCAGGCCTCATTTCTTTCTTGACAAAACACAATCTCACACCACAGCTTGAATGTTTCCCTCTAGGAGGAGGAAAATCCTTTTCAAGACAGAAGGCTAAGAAAGACTTGCCCAATGAATATGGGGCACTAGGCAGGCCACCTAGGAAATGGAGAACCTGTGAGGCTGGCTCTTCCATCAGCAAGTCCCACCCCCTTCTCTGGACCTCAGCCTTCAGGTGGAGCAATGCTTTCCTGCCTCCTAGGGCGCTCATCTTGGGAGAAATACATCACCAGGGGATGAGAAAGGCATCAGGAGGCTAGATGCCATTCCTGACTTCCATGCAGGAATTCAGACTAGTCCCTCCCCTGGCCCTCGCCCTGAGTGCACAGATATGGGCAGAGGGCGAGGAGCAGCATATGGCTTGCCTGCTTCGTCAAAGGGAGGCTTGTCGTCTCTGCCACCTGTGGCAACAACCTGTCAAGGGAACAACTACTAAGGAAAGAGCCCTGGGTCCTGGAAGGCTCCTGGAAAGTATCACCACCCCTGTTGAAGGAGGAAGGTGCTGGGAAACTGGTGTGCCCCACCAGGGAGTTAGTGCCCTGCACGGCCAGGTCCTCCACTGCCATGCCCAGGTACCCCAGGGAGGGTGGTGGTGGTGGGAGGCGGGGAGTTTTGGGAGAGAAATGTGAACGGGTGAGGAGGGGGCTTCCACAAGTATCCTAGAAGGCACTGGGAGAGTCGAGAACACCTAGGCGTGTGACACCAGGACAGGGGCCTCCTCTGCCACGTCTAAGGGAGGTACCGGTCTCAGAATCAACGGGTTTTGGGTGGACAACACCTCCTCAAGCGGGACTCGGGGATCTTGACTGTGCACTGCCCCTCGCAGGACTTTACCCTTCCCTCCCAATCTGACCTGATTCCTCCCACATACGCCAGTCCGGATTCAAGGCCACAGAGGTGCCTGGCGGGTCTGCAACTCACCACCAAGTCAGGCCAACCACCGAGGCAGTGGCGGAGGAGACAGTGGCCATGGAGGGGCGGTGGCAGTGGAGGACTGGGATTTCCGGGACCTGAAGAGAGGAAGGTGCACCCCCATCTCCCATCCATCTGCATCTCCCTGCCTTCAGGGAGTCCAGCTTCCGGGAGAGGAAGCCGGTCCTCCAACTGCGCATGTGTAGGCAACCATTGTCTCTGGCCTCACAATGACCCCCACGGTTGCTAAGCAATGGGTCCACGGGGCTCTGAGGGTAAGGGTGAACCCTCTGGCAGTGGATATGTGCAGGTGCACATGCAAGTGCATGCTGTGGCCTGCATCCTTGCATGGGTCCTGCAGGTACATGGATGGATGGAAGGAAGAATGGATAAATAGATGGAT
Organism: Equus quagga; assembly: GCF_021613505.1. NCBI lineage: Eukaryota > Metazoa > Chordata > Mammalia > Perissodactyla > Equidae > Equus > Equus quagga. Next base: position 99,269,515 of record NC_060279.1, on the reverse strand, counting down.
GGTTGGGGCTCTTGAGTGGAGGAAGGCCGGGCAGGGCCAAGCTGATCAAGCAGGATCAGGAGCCTAGCAGTGGTATCTCTTCCTCAGGTCGGCGTTGATGTGCCTGGCTCTGTCCCTGAAGGGGTCTGCCCTGTGACCCCAAGATAGGACTGCCTCTATGCTTCTGTCCGGCTTTGGTTAATTAGGGACTTCAATGCCTGGATCCACAGGCTGAGTCCATGGAGCTGCCTGTGCTGGGGGAGGGATGGGGCTTGGGCCTCCCTGCAGTCATTCCTCCCAGAGACCTTGTGGCTGTGTGGCTGTGTTGGGCTGTGTGGCTGAGTGTGATTCTTTTTTTCCCTCCTTGTCTTTCCTGGATGTTCTGAAGATGTGCCTGACCCGGCCATGGCTTCAGACTGGTGGTTGGAAGAAGCCCCTCTCCATCCTGAGAGACAGTTTTCCAAACACAAGAAACCAGAAAACCTTATCAGGAACTCATTTTTAGACTTATCTTTGATTATGGAAAATGCTTTTTAAAAAACCTCAAATGAAGTAATTTTAAAGGATACACATATTCTTACATTTGTGTAAATATTTTAAACACAATATTACATTTTTTAAAGAGATAGATGCCTAATACTGCAGAATCATGCGTGGTAATGATATACACCAACTTTAACATGAGTACCACATAAGAGGGAGATGGGGGAATGTGTAAGGATGAGATGTTAACCTGTGAAGCTTTAAGTTAATGCAATGAGAGATCTACAGCCAATATGTAAACTTATTGTCATCAGTTGAATCTGAATACTGGCTACATAATGTCTGTAAGATTTTGGAATTTTCTTTACATTTTAAAACTCATAATTAAAAAGAAATAAGTATATCTTCAGTTTTACACATTATAGCTTGAATTAAATATGCCACGTAGACATCTCAATGGAAGCAGAAGAAATTATTTTATAAAATAAAACACAAATTAGAAATTAAAAATTCTGGGTAAATAAGTGGAGAATTATATTTTAGCACTGGAGACTGAGGGCTAAGGGGAAGAAAGAGGTTCTGTCATGGAAGCCAAGTTATATAGGGATATAACAGAAAGGAAATGATAAGTATATTAAATTTGCTGTGGTCCATTGAAATAAGGACCAAAAATTGCCTATATAAACTAGTGACATGGATGAAGATGAGATATAATATGGAAATTCAGAGGCAAGTGAGTAAGAGTTTTTGAAGAAAAAGCTGAAGATTTATCTTATATCAGAGGCATTTGGTTCAAAATTTAAAAGATATAAAAATGTTTTCAGTCAAACGTATAACTGTTTCCTTCCCCTTTCCCCAGCCATCTATTTCTTTTCCCCAGAGACCAGCACTATTACTAGATTCTTACATATCCATTTAAAGATATTATACTGATAATCAGAAATCATATGTGTATTTCCATACATATGACAGCCTATAAATACTGCTGTACCGCTTGCTTTTTTATTTTGAAACATCCATTCAAAAATGGTTTTTTCTACTAAATATAGTTAATAATTTTTTCAGTGTAAACATGTGAAACTATTTGAGTAGTTTAAAAATACACTTAAGTAAAGAATTAGAGTTGGTGGATGGAAAAAATGACACCTTATTTACCTGCTCCCATATTTCTGGAGCTAACTTGATGCTTGTGTTGTTTTAAGTGCTCCGAATTCCATTAATTTCAGTTTTTTCTTAAACTATCTCATGTCTGTTTTTCTTTCTTGCAACTTTGGTTCATACCAGACTCACTAAGGAGCATTTAATTCCCACAAATATTATTTGTATTTCATAAATGACATAAACGTAAAGCACAAAGAGGAAGTTAGTTTTAATGAAAGAAATGAGATATTTATTAATAATTGGTTAAGGCAACACACAATTATCATCATGTACCATTCAGAGAGAGTGTGAATCATTTTGTCAGTCCTTACATAATCGAAATAGAAAGAAATTGGTCAGTTTAGGCTAAGTTATGCTGTATTAAGAAGGAACCCTCAATCTCAGTGATACGTAATGTATGTTTATTTCTTGCTCTTGCTGTATCTCCAACATTTCTAGGTTTAAGTCTTTTCTGTGCTGGTCTTCATCTTGGTATCCAGGCTGAAGGAGTAATCTCTATTTGGGATACTGGAACAATATTTTAGCAGAGGAAAAGAAGAGATAGTAATCCTATACAATGGAACACAAAACTAATACTTGTAAGTGGCACATATCAATTCTGTTCGTGTTTCACTGGCCAAACTAAATATAATGGCTAATCTTGATGTCAGTGGGATAGGAAAATATAATCATCCCCTAAGGTGGCACATTGCAAATCGTATGGCTAAGTATGACATCAAGAGTGGGAGGAGATAGAATCTTCCTGTTGGGAAGGACAATGAATATTTGGAAACAATAATATAATGAACTGCCAGAAGTAAAACATAGTTGTCTTACATTCCACTGACCATCATTAAAAGACCACATCCTTATATGAACTCCACATCATGTACAGTACTTATCACAATAAGGCATATTCCTTCTAATTTATTAATTGAAAATCAAATGATGACCTCAAGAGAGGCAGAAAAAGCACTTGAAAAAATCTAACATACTTCCTCATATAAACTCTAGACAATGACATGAGGAATACAATGGTGTTTCCTCATCTGATAGGGGACATCTACAAAAAACCTACAGCCAACATTACTCCTAATGGTGAGTGACTGAATGCTTTCTCCCTAACATCAGCAACGAGGCAAGGAGGTCTACTCTCACAATTTCTATGCAAAATTGCACTATAGGTACCTACCCATACAATAAGGCAAAACTAAAAGAAAAAAAAGCAACCAGAATGAAAAGGAAGAATTAAACAGTCTCTTTTCACAGATGACAAAATCCTATCAAATATACAAAAAAGTTATTAATAAGTGAGTTTAGCAAAGCCAATTTTATTTCTCACTAAATCAACCATATTCCTTAAAACTAGCAACAAACACTTGGAAATTAAAACTAAAAAAAAAATTTTTGATAACATCAAATATATGAAATACTTAGTGGAGAAACCTGACCAAAAATGTACAAGATCTAGACACTGAAAACTACAGAACACTGCTGAAAGAAACTAAAGAACACCTAAATAAACAGAGAGATATACATCATATTCATGGATCAGAAGACATCACATTGTTAAGATGTCAATTCTGCCCAAATTGATCTACAGTCAACACAATCCGAATCAAAATCCCAGCAGCCTTCTTGATGAAATTGATAAACTGACTCCAAAATTCATATGGAAATGCAAAATACTTAGAATACTCAAAACAACTTTGAAAATGAACAAAGTTGGAAGACATATTTCCTGACCAGAGTTTAAGTGACAGCAATCTAGGCTGTGACACTGCCTTCAAGACAGAACAACAGATTAATGGAACAAAATACAGAGACCAGAAACAGGCCCACATATACATGGCCAACTGGATTTTTACAAAGGTAATTCATTAGAGAAAGAATAGTTGGGTCAACAAATAGTACTGGAACAACTGGATATACATACTTAAAAACGTTACCTTCAATCTCTACCACTGAGCCATTTCAAGTTTATCCTAGGATGAATATGGATCCAACTACCTTCCTTCCATCCTCTTCTTCCTTCCCTCCTTCCCTTCCTCCCTTTCTTTATTTCAAGAATGGATATCCAGTTGTCCCATAATCATCAATGAAACTGGTAATCTATCTGGGATGCCACATTCAAAGTATACCAAATTTCCTTATGTTTTTGGATCTATTTCTGGATTATATATCCCATTCATTCTGTTCCATTGGTCTGTTTATGCATCAGTATGTTATTCTTTTAGTTAGGGCTAGTACACTCTCACTCATCTTTTTCTTTTCAGAGTTCACTGTCTATTCTTACATGTTTATTTTCCCATATGAATTTTAAAACCATCTTAACTAATTTAAAAAAAGATGCTGTGGGTATTTTTGTATACATCTCATTAAATTAATAAAATGGCTTAGGGAGAATTGGTATCTTTATGAAATGCATTTTCCTTTCCAAGACTATGGCATGTATTTCCATTTGTTGAAATCTTCTTTTACGTCCTTCAATGGTAATATTCTCATGAATGTTTTACACAGTTCTTATATTTATTTCAAGGTATTCTACTTGTTGCTTACTGCAAAGCATATTTTCTTTCATTAAATCTTTTAGTTGGTTGTTTTTTACATAAGTCTACAGATTTCTTTCTTAATAACTTTATCATTTAAATTTAAATGCAAAGTAACTGCTGTGAAATACTCACAGGAAAGATCTCTGAGAGAAGCAATATGCTTTGTGACATCCCAAAGACACTGTGGCCTGGGGAAAACTGGAACAAATTGGCAGTTTAATTTCATTTGCCCCCTTAACTCAGATTTAAAATCTGGTCTAGACTCCTGGAGAAATGGTGCAGCCTTAAATAGCCTCCTTAAAAGGATTTCTCTGAGCCAACGTTTTCTCTTCAGATCCTGGGGTTACAGTGCCTCACCTAGAATCTCGAACCCCAAATTCTAACCAGTGGTAGTCAACGTTGCCCCTTATAAATTATTCCTTAATCCGGGGCTTCTCAAACCAGCTACACCAACGTTCCCTAAACAATAGTGTAATTCCTACTCTGAGGGTCTGACACAAAAGCAGAAATCTCATAAAAATAAGTTTCTTTAAAATATTTCTCCCTGTCTCTATTTAAAAGTTATACTAATTTGATATTCTATGCAATAACATCTTTTTTTTATAATTTTTTTTTTTTTAAGGATTGGCACCTGCGCTAACAACTGTTGCCAATCTTTTTTTTTTTTTTTTCCTGCTTTATTTCCCAAACCCCCCTGGTACATAGTTGTATATCTTAGTTGCAGGTCCTTCTAGTTGTGGGATGTGGGACGCCGCTTCAACGTGGCCTGACGAGCGGTCCCATGTCCACGTCCAGGATCGGAACCCTGGGCCGCCGCAGCGGAGCGCGCGAACTTACCCACTCGGCCACGGAGCCGGCCCCGCAATAACATCTTTTATGCAGAAATCCTGTTTTACATTATTCATTAGATCCATGATGTAGCTTTTTCTCTTCCAAATTTTCGTGTAAACCGACGTCCGGAAGAAGCGTCCTTATTTTCACCATTTTACACTCGAAGAAACGAGGACCAGAGGCCATGACTCGCTGTCACCCACATTCACATAGTGATCGCGCACTCTCTCACTCTCATACAATCACACCCTCCATGCAGCTTTTCACTCAAAACACCCAGTCACTCTCGCAGTCACACTCAGGGTCACACAGCCAGAATCCCCACGGAACGCATCTATGCACATCCCCAGCCTCCTCCCGGAATGCGGCTGCGTCTCCCAAAGCCACCAGGCCAGCCCGCGTCTAAAACTCCCAGGCCTCATCTTCCCCACTGCACACCGCTTGAAATCGATAGCCACACAGCCCTACACAAAAGCATAAATTGTAACTGATGCGTCTGCTCACTCTGAGGACGATCGAGGGCTCCCAAAATCTCCAGGCGCGGCCTGGGCGACTACTGGTTAGGTCAGGTTGGGCATCAAGATCATTGGCTACAAACTCTCTCCGGTCAGTTCCGCCATGTTTGGGGGCCATAGTCTGGACTACATTTCCCAGAAGGCCGTGCTGCCTTAATCAATTTTCCGCGAGAACTTCAATGTCCATGGGACTATGGTCTTCTGAACGTGAATAAGCAGTCTCGGAGGAAGATAACAGAGATATGATGAATTTTCTGGAATAGAGATCTCTCATAGAACCTGGGCTAGGGTTTCGCGAAACCTCCAAGGCATTTCACTTCAGGCTGGGATGGAGTTTTTTGGTCCAGGATCAGTCTTGTGGCAAAGAGGGACTCGACGACCCACCTGGACTACATTTCCCAGAGGCCTTCGCTGCCCGCGTGCTTTCCACCGGAACTCAGCCAGCTGCTCGCCAGAGGACCGTTTGGTGGAGCTCCTCGAGGCCTGGTGCTCAGGGCAACGTGGTCCAGGGCTGCCCGACGTGTGGAGTCCCACTGCCGGAGCGGTCCAGACCGAGGTCTGCAGCCAGGCAGTGGAAAGATCGTGTGTGTCTAATAAGACTTTTAAATCCGCCTGGGACATCTGTCTCTTTTAACTGCAGCATTTAATCCATTTACATTTAATGTAGTACCAGTAGATTTAGATGTGAATATGCTGTTTTACTTTTTACTCTGTGTTGCATGTTTCCTTTTTCCTTTGTTTCCTTTTTTTATGTTGGATTGATTTGTTTTTATTATTCCAATTTTTCCCTTTATTCGTTTGTAAATTCTTTTAGTTATTACACCAGGAATTCTTGTCATACTTATCAAAGTACAAGGTCATCAGTATGCTTACTCTCTTCTCAGATAATGCATTTAATTTCATTTACCCTCTTAACTCAGGTTTAAACTGTGAGATATCAATTACTATGTATCTGTTTTATTGAAACATAGATATGTACAATTACTCAACTTTATGTACAATTTTACTCAAATTATGTACAATTAAACAGTGCGACTACTGTTTTGTTTGTCAGTGTTCATTTACATTTACTCAAAACATTGTCTGACACAGTGGTCAAACAAATAGAAAAGTTAGGTCTTGTGAAAGAGTAACAAAGCAGGACACTAGTTACAGGCAGTAAAGAAAGGTTCTGTTCAGTAAAAACTACTGTAGTAGAGAAGAGAGTTCAGTGTAAACTGAGCTCAATTTTCCTGAAACAAAAGGCAGAAGACTTTTTAAATACTGGCATGTGCTAAAGAAAAGACAGTAAGGGTGTTGGGGGGAGGGAGGGTTGATCCATGTGACAGAGCCATCTGGATTTGCTAATTTGCGCTTATCCAGAGGAGAAACAAATGTCTCGTGTCTTTATGACAGGAGGTGCGTGTGCAAGTTGGAGCAAGGTGCCACCGAAGTTAGGCCATTACCCTCCCACACAGACCAGGTGCCAGAGCAGGAGCTGTTTCTTCAAATAGCTTGAATTCAAAAAGATGGCTCCCAGGTCCTTGAGGAGATGGTGACGGTAGAAAATCTACATCTTAAGGGACAGAGAAAGCATTTATAATTACACACTTTCTAAAATAACTTCTCTGAGAGAGACCTATCAGCCTATTATCAGGTTTTGGCTTAAACAATAAATTCTCAGGGAAGCATTGAGCCTTTTGAGGCAGGCATTGTAAGGGAGCATGAGAGACACTGCCTGAAGCTCCTAGAAGCCATGCCAGAATTGGTCAAGTCTCTTAGTGTGAGGATATGTACAGAATCGTTTGTGCCAAGAGATTTTGCAGTTCTCGATCTTCCTGTCATAAGATAAAATATGTTGTCTTGATAAGGAAAAATGTTTACAACATTAGCTAATACAGTGTTTCAAAGGAATAACCATTTTAGGGCTGTGTGGGACTGTCCTGGCATTACAGGAGGTTCAGCATCCCTGGCTCTTAGACATTAAATTCTGTTAGCATATTTCTGTCATTGTAACAACGCAGAATATGTTCCCACACGTTCCCAAATCCTCCCTGGAGGAGGACGTGATCACCCATGGAGAACCATTTATGTGGTGATAAACGTGAGTTTATCTAATCAGAATTTATACAGATACGTGATGCTAGAGAAATACAGCAACTTGAGCTCTCTGAGTAAGATTATACCTGAAGATAATTTAGAATTTGTCCTCTGAAATCCTCACATCCTCCCGTGTACAGTTCTGTTGGCTGAATTTCTGCTCATTCATGAGGGAGAAGTTAGCTGTCTTCCCCATCTTGCAAACTATCACAGTTTGCCCTTCCTAGAACTGCTTCTCTGAGGCAACTGGACTTGAATTCTAGAATACCTTCAGCATGATCATATACTATTTCTTTCCTTATAAGCAGACCTTTTTATTAAGTCAGACAATCTCCTCTTTGGAGCGAAGGAAGGAACCACAAGAAATTGTGAGGGATGGGACAAAAGGACATCTCCATTGAGTGAATCATCACCACAGGAGTGGAAGCCATTGCAGGTGAGACCCCAATGTATCCGTGAGGAGTCAACACCTTTCAAATGTCTGAGATCCCCCCTCAGGGTCCTAAACCCTGTGATGGAAAGACCTGAGTCATAGGGGAAAATGCATTATCTTTTCACATTGGATCTTAAGGGAACTTTACTTTCATGACCACCTACCCTTTCCATGCTTTTCCTTCACTTGTATTGTCTCACTTTTCAAAAGGGGATATGCTTCTTCCCCAATGATTGCCCTTTCACCTCAGTTTGTCCTTAGTTTTCAGTAGTTTGACTAGGGTGAGCCTAGCTATGGTTTTCTTTCTGTTTTTCCACTTTATATTTCTTTGTATTATTCCACTTGCATCTGTAAAGTTATGTCTTTCACCTGTTAATTTTCACACACATTTGTCAAACTGCACCTGTGTTGCCCGCAGCCACAAAGGGCAAGGAATGATGGGTACCACCAAGGCTAGTTGGTTGTTTAAGCAATCAAAGTTTATTGATAAAGGGAGACAGAACAAGGAGCAGGGATAAAGGGGAACAACAAATCAGTACTTACAATATCCACACCACAATCAGCCAGGGAAGTCCCAATAGTCTGTATGGTGGGCAGGAGTGCCGATTGTCTGGGTCTGAGGCAAAGCATCCTTTCCTCAGCGAGACTCCCAATTGTTCTATGCCTGCAACTCCCTTTTATCCTAAGGTTTCTCTGGGTTCTGACTCAGGGTTTTAGACATTTGGATATTTTGAGTTATTTCTTCTTTTTCCCATGGATGGGGTGTTTCTAAAGTCCTGTCAGGTGCCCATCAGGGTGGCCAGCCCAGACAAGGAACATGATGCAGGACATATTCTTTGTAACTTGTGTCTTAGAGTCAGGGTCAAAGTGGCCATCTTTGGCCCCAAGCCCAGACACATTCCTTTGTGTAGGGCCCAGGCCCAGTGTCCTTGGAAGGTGGGGGGGGGGGGGGGGGGGGGGTCAATGAACTCTGTACAACCTGTTATTACTTCAAAAATTTTTTATATTATCCCACAGGTAACTGAGGAGGATCTGTTAATTGTTTTAAAATCTTTTTCTCTGTTCTTCAACTTGGACAATTTCTATTGATCTATAAGTTCACTGACTCTTTCTTTTGTCATTTCAAATTGGCTGGCAAGACCATCCAGTGATGCTTTTTTCAGACACCCTATTTTTAGTTCTATAATTTAATTTGGTTCTTTTTAATACATTCTCTTTCTTTCCTATCTGTTCATTCATTACAAGCACATTTTACATCCTTGAGCATAATTATAACAAGTGTTTTTAAAAGCCTTATCTGCAGGGCTGGCTCAGTGGCATAGTGGTTAAGTTCTTGCGCTCCACTTTGCTGCCGGGGCTTTGCTTGTTCAGATCCTGGATGCTGATCTATTCACTGCTTATCAAGCCATGCTATGGTAGGCGTCCCACATATAAAATAGAGGAAGATGGGCACAGATGTTAGCTCAGGGCCAGTCTTCCTCAGCAAAAAGAGGAGGGTTGGTGGTGGATGTTAACTCAGGGCTAATCTTCCTTAAAAAAAAAAAAAGCCTTATCTGCTAATTCTACCATCTGGGCCCTCTTGAGGTTAGTCTCCACCAGTTGCCTTTTCTTTTAAGTATGGGCAGCATTTTCCTCTTTCTACCTTTATCTAGTAATTTTATGTTCTATCGTTGACAATGTTAATGATGTATTGTAAAGACCTTGGATTTTGTTATATTCACTTAAAGGTTTTTTGTTTGTTTGTGGAATTTTGTTGGGCTTGGACACAAAACTGTCTCCTCGTTGGTATCAGAAACTGAAATCTATTCACTTCTTCAGCCTTAAGAACTTAGGGCCCCATACAGTCTGCTCCACGCATGCAGAGGTCAGGAGTCCCCCAAAGATTTGGGTAGAGTTTATACAAAGAATTTGCCCCTGCCCCAACTCTGTCCTTTGTGGAATTCTCCCTTCCCATTCCTCCTTCACTGTTTTCCAGCTGCTGTAGTCTTCCTGAAGAAGGATAGCTTCTGGTTCTTCAAGCCAGTTATACCTGCTGATTTTTAGCTGTCCTATGTGGCACTGCCTGGGACTTGCCTTCAGGAAAAAAGGTGCTTCTTTAATTTTAGAAGAATATCAAGCCTAGTAATTATTTCATGCCTTCTCATCAGGGTGGGGACACCCCCACAGGGGCAAAAATTGCTTCTTGGGGGATTAAAAAAAAATTTAGATGACTTTGGTTTGCGGCCCTCCAAAGGACCACAGTACATAAACAGATATATATATATCTGTACTATTAAAATTTTATGGGGGAGGGGTTAGAATTAGGAGGAAAATACCTAAAAAGTCTTCTGGGAGAATAATGAAAAAGATTAAGAAAAAAATTAATTAATTGATAATTTATAGGTTCTTTAGGATTTTCTATGAACATAATCTTATCTGTAAATAATGACACTTTATTTCTTTCAAATCACTATACCTTTTATTTGTTGCCTTACTGAACTGGTTGGAATCTCAAGTACAATATTAAACAGACAGCATGAAAGCAAGTAAGTTAGTCTCATTCTTAGCCTCCAAGGGAAAGCTTTCCCCATTTCACCATTAAGAAGGCTGTTTTCTCTAGGAATTTTATAGATAACTTATGTGACTGAGGAAGTTCCCTTCTTTCTGTCTTTGCTGAATGGATGAATTCTATGAAATGTCTTTTCTCCATCTGTGGAGGTAATAATACATGATGATTCTACTTCATTCTGTTAATGTGCTAAGTTACATTGATTTTCAAATGTTAGAACTACTCGGCATTCTGGGAGTAATCCCAACTTAGTCTTGATACATTATCCTTTTAAACATCGCAGGATTTAATTTATTATTATTATATTTTTACATGCATGTTCATCAGTGACAGTAACCTATAAATTTCCTTTGTCTTGAACGTCCTTGTAAAGTTTCAGTATCCATGTTTGCTTACTTAATAAAATAAATTGTAGCATGTTCCAGCCTTTATCAGTTCTGTGAAGACTGTATAAGATTAGTTGTTGTTTTTTTCTTTAAATTAATGGTAGAATACAACAAAGAAGCCATCTGAGCCTGAATTATGTTTTGGAAAGGTTTGTGATAACCAATTCAGTTTCTTTACTAGGTAGAGGACTCTTCAGATTGCCAATTATTCCCCCTGGCAAAGTTGGTTTGTTGTATGTTACTAGGAATTTGTCTGTTTCATCTTAATTTTCAAATGTAATGGTATAAATTATGTATAAAGTCCTTTTATTTTTAATGTTTGCAGAATTCATAGTAACCCAATTTTCATTCCTACTTATTTTTCTCTGTCTCTCTGTCCCTCTGACAGAAATGGAAAAGTAAATGTGGCATGTTTATATGAGGAAAAATAAATGTAGCAACATGACACAGAAATGAATAATCTAGAACTACATGCAACAACATGCAATGGGTGAATCACACAGACAGTGTTGAGCAAAAGAATTCAGACACAAAAGAGTATATACCGTATGATTCCATTAATATAAAATAAGAAGATTGTGAAACTAAGCGTTGCTGTTAGAAATTTGGATAGTGATCATCCTTGGTGAGTGAGAAAAAGAATAGAAGAGATAATTTTGGATTCTAGTAATGTCCCGTTTCTTGATCTGGGTACAAATTAAATAAATAGATGTGTTCAGTTTCTGAAAATTCATGTAGCAGTACACTTAGGCTGTGTGTGCTTTTAGGAATGCACATTTCACATCAAAAAAGCTACTGTTACAAAATCAGGAGGACTTTCTGCTCTAAAATGTAAAAAGCTTGTAAATCATCACTCCTGTCCTAACAGCAAGAAAAAAAGCTAAACAAACTGAAACCTAACAGCTCTTATATCCCTCAGAGAACTGAGTTACATAACAGGGCAAACCTGTGGTCTGAAAACTGGAGAGACAGACAAAGAGAGTTGCAGATTACCTGGAGTAGAAGCTGCTGGAGCCAGGAACTGGAAGGAATTGATGAACTGCTGGAAACTGGACATGGACTAGCTCGAGAGTTAAAAACTCCTTGGGGCCCCCACCTTTTCTTGAGTTTTACCTGCAACAGCAGCACCAACTTCTCAGAGTGAAGATCAGAGAAAAACCCCCTCATGCTTCTAGTAGGGGGAGGGGAAAGTAACCATTTTGAAATATTTCCAGATATTCTGTTGTCCACCTGTCCTCAAGGGAAACTGATGTACCAGAGGCTAACCAATGTGGAGGGAGGGAAATACCCAGCCCCCTCTAGCCCTCCTGTGTCACCTAAAGCTGGTTGGGGGGGTGGGGAGGGACCTTAAAAGAACTTGCAAAGGTCACAGTCCAGGGTAACAGGCAAACTAAAAGACTAAGACCTAATTATACTAGTCTAAAATGCTTCACCACCCCTACACTTCCACTGCATAAACAAGGACTCTTGTATGAGAACAGGATTATACCTGAAAAAAAAAAATGATCATCTCAATTGATCACAAAAAATACTTGACAAAATTCAATACTCTTTCATGATAAAAACATTAAACAACAAAATCCCTGCAAGTTATTTTGTGGATATCAACAAACTGAAACTAAAGTTTATATGAAGAGGCCAAAGACCGAGGACACTCAACACAATATTGAAGGAGAACTAAGTCAGAGGACTGATACTACCGGACTTCAAGACTTTCTGAAAAGCTACAGTAATCAAGATGGTGTGGTATTGGTGAGTGAATAGGTAAATAGATCAATGGGACAGACTAGAGAGCCCAGAAATATACTCACACAAATATAGTCAACTGGTCTTTGACAAAGGAGCAAAGGCAATACAATGGAGAAAGGATAATTTTTTCAACAAATGGTCCTGGAATAACTGGACATCTTAAGGCAAAAACATGAATCTAGATACAAACCTTACACCCATCACAAAAATTAACTTAAAATGGATCATAGACCTAAATGTAAAATGCAAAACTGTAAAACACCTATAAGAAAACACAGAATAAAATCTAGATAACATTAGGTGTGATGATGACATTTTAGATACAACACCAAAGGCATAATCCATGACAGAAATAATTGATAAACTGGATTTCATTAAAATTAAAAACTTCTCTGTGAACAATACTGTCAAGAGAATGAGAAGACAAGCCACAGACTGTGAGAAAACATTTGCAACAGACGTATCTGATAAAAGACTGGTTATCCAAAATATACAAAGAACACTTAAAACTCAAAGATAAGAAAACAAACAACCTGATTTAAAAATGAGCAAAAGACCTGAATAGACACCTCATCAAAGAAGATACACACATGGCTAATGAGTGTGTGAAAAGATTTTCAACACCACATGTCATAAAGGAATTGCAAATTAAAACAACAAGATGGCACTACACACCTATTAGGATGTCCAAAATCCCAAACACTGACAACACCAAATATTGGCTAAGATGCGAAGCAACAGAACTATCATACATCGCTGGTGGGAATGCAAAAGGGTACAGCTACTGTGGAAAGCAGTTTGACAGTTTCTTGCAAAACTAGACATATTCTTACCATGCAATCCGGCCATCGTGATCCTTGGTATTTGCCAAAATGAGTTACAAACTTATGAGCACATAAAGACTTGCACATGAATGTTTATAGCAGCTTTATTAATACTTGCCAAAACTTTGAAACAACCAAGGTGTCCCTCAGTAGGTGAATGGATAGACTGTGCCACAACCAGACGATGGAATACTATTGAGAGCTAAAAAGAAATGAACTACCAGGACATTAAAGGACGTGGAGGAAACTTAAACACATATTACTAAGTAAAAGAAGCTAGTCTGAAAAGGCTACATATTGTATGATTCCAACTATACGACGTTCTGGAAAAGGCAAAATTAAGGAGATGGTAGAAAGATCAGTGGTTGCCAGGGGTAAGGGGGAGGGAGGGATGAATGGGTGAGTGACAGTGAATTTCTAAGACAGTGAAACCATTCTATATGATACTACAATGGTGAACACGTAATTATACATCTGTAAAAACTCATAGAATGTACAACAGCAAGAGTGAACCCAGATGTAAACTATGGACTTTGGGTGATAATGATGTGTTAATGTAGGTTCATCTATTGTAACAAATCATGCTGCTGCCAGATGTTGATAGTGGGAGATGTTGTGCACGTGTGGAGGCAGAATGAATATAGGAACAACATACTTTCTGTTCAACTTTGATGTGAACCTAAAACTGCTCTAAAAATAGTCTGCTAAAAAAGAAGAAACCCAGACAGAGTGACACAGGTGCCATATCCCGCCAGTCTGCTGGGTTCCTTGCTCTCATCTGACGTGGAGAGCTCTCGCTGTAACCTCTAAAAGCATCTCCCCCTGTATGTCTATCACACGTTGTATGTGTTCACTGCTGTTGAAGGGAGAGCTTCAAGTCAACAACACCAAGCTCAGTGGATGCCATTTGGCAGTTGAGGGACCAGGACTCAGACATTCCCCTTCATGATCATGACCTCACGATGCATGGGACAGAGAAATCTTTTTCTCTACTTGGCCAAGTTTGAATATCCTTCAAGATTACAGAGTTTGTGCAATGAGTTACACACCTATACACTAGAGTATCTACAAGATTTTTGCTTCCAGCTTTTGGCATTGGAGGGGAAAAAATGGGCACCTTTGCGGATCAGTCAGAGTCACAGGCACTATCAAGAGGTTGTTCACAAGGAATGAAATAATAAGATCTCTCTTCTTTCCCTCAAGGACTTTAGTTTATTTATTCTCTTCAACTTTCTGGCACTCCCAGGCATTCCCATGTAAATTCATTATAGGAATAATTGAGTTTCCTCTGAACTTCTTATTAGAAATTTTCTAAGTGGTGAGACAAAAGTATTTAATGGGGTTGTGGGTGGGCAAGAAGGTAGCCCTCTGTGACGAGTCTTATAGATGCAGATTTCCTACATGAAATAAAGAGAAGCACACTGTTCTAACTAGGTTTCATGTCTTGTTTGAAAAGAGTTGCTTCCGTTAAACATTGTTCTTGAAAACAAGACAACACGATGTCAGCAGTAGGTGGAATAAGAAAATTATCCTGAAATAAGCAAAAATATAAGCTGGGAAACCAAGCATTTTGTATCAGCTTACCACTGTGGTTCCTCCAATGAGAAACATGGCGGCTGGAGAGATTATACAGTCACCTGGGGATAAGAGAAAGCTCACGGCTCCCATTAGTGATGTGCCAGCGATCGGGGAGAGCAAAGTGGATGGAATTATTAAAATTTGAAGAAAAGAACATAAAGAGAAGAGGGGAAGGCAATCTAGACCCAAGAAAAGACCCAGAGCCTGAACAATGAGAAGTTTTGTGAAAAGAGATATTCCTCTTCAAATACAAACTGAAACATGCATTCACATTCAAATTTCTGTTATGAATAATATTAATAAACTCAAGAATATTTTTCTCTCTTCTCCAAACGATAATGAGTAATAAATATTAGCTTTGCTTTGTATGATTTCTGCTCTGAGACAAGCAGAGAAAAGAGCCCAAACAAACTTAAACTCTGTCAAAATAATCCTGGAAAGTATGCAGTCAAATTTACTTTGAAATATCGAGGCAATTAGATTGCAATTTATGGACCCAGAAGTCAGGCTGAGCTAGTTACTTACGTTTTAAAAAATTACCTTAAGGGGCCGGCTCGGTGGCATAGTGCCCAAGTTCGCACACTAAGCTTCAGGGGCCCAGGGTTTGTGCGTTCGGATCCCAGGCGTGGACCTACATACCACTCATCAAGCCATGCTGTGGCAGAGTCCCACATATAAAATAGAGGAAGATTGGCACAGATGTTAGCTCAGCCACAATCTTCCTCAAGCAAACAGAGCAAGATCTGGGTCAGTCTTCCTCTCCAAAAAAAAATTTTTTTTAATTACCTTGGAAACTGATGAGTAGAAAAATGTTTCCTTTCTCACTCCTTTCCTCTATTGCATTTTATTGTGAAACATACAAATACAAAATATGGATACAATGTAAATGAGTTGTTATTCAATAAACACCTGCCTGACTCCTAAACAGGTAAAGAAATACAGCACTACCCACTCCCAGAAGTCCTCTGTGTGTCCCCACTGATGCTAAACTCCATCCCCCCAGTGGTGACCAACAACATCCTTGTTATTATTGGGAGCACTTTCTTGCTTGTCTTTATGCATTTATTACATATTTTTACATACCTAAAGTATCTAATTTTGCCTGTTTTTTCCCCTGCATAATTAGAGAAATTCGGTATGTATTCTGTTGCATCTGGCTTCTTTCACTCAATATAAAGTACTTAAAATTCATGTTCAGTGTTCTGAGTTATCCCCTTCTATTAATATACTATTTGTTTATCTCTTTTATTGTTGGTAGACATTTGAGTTGTTTCCATTTTTGGTAATTACAAAAAAAATTATGCTGTTACATTCTTGTGTGTGTATGCAGGTCATAGTTAACATGCATTTATGTAGTGTATAAACCAAGGAGTGGAAATGTTAGAAGGGAAGGTACGTTTAATATCTTCAACTTTACCAGATACTGCCATTTTCCCAAGTCATTGACAGTCCCACAATGTATAATTCCCATGACTTCACACTCTTGTTGACAGTTAATATTATCAAATATTTCACCTGAGCCTCCTGGGATGTGTGTGGTGGTGATCATAATGTTAATTCCCCTAGCCTTTCCTTCTCTGTAATTCTGTCCCATGTCAAGATGTTTAAGTGTGGCAGGGGTACAAAAGGGGGCTCTAGATTCCTACATCATCCTACATGAAAGTTTGTGGGGCATAGATATTTTCATTTTACTTGGTATTTCAAGCACACAGCCCGGTGGTATGGTCGGGGCACAGAGCCACTTCTCAAGGACCATACAGACTCTAATCCTCTTGCTTCCTTTTACGATATGTTCTTTCCTCCACATGATAAAGCAACATCAACTAGTCTTCAGGGAACACAAAATCCTCACTATGCCCAATCATGGGTCTGGTCCTTTCAAATTATTTGCTGGCTTCCCCATATCTTATATTTGAATACTGAAAGAGAAGATTCAAACTTCGTTTCCTTCTTTCTGTTTAACCTCACCAAAACATCATGGATCTCACGGCTTATTACTAAATGCAGGATTTAGCTTGAATAATGTACAGAGCTGAAGAGAAACCTCATTGATAATTTATTATATTATCATCATATGCATGGAATTCTTCAATGATGCTAACGAAGAGACTGGGGTGACCTATAAAAAAGTGTAAAGAAAATATACTTGATGTCTTAAGTGAGGAAAATGAATCTACAGAAAGTAATTATGAAAAAAAGGGAAGTATTAAAAAGCACCTGTAGATTCAGGAGTATTAAGGAGAAAAAAGGAGTGTGACCAACATTTTATAGGTTGCTCATTACGGAGAGTATGATGAATTCCTAAAAGGTCAAGTGACTGTGACACTGATATATATGCTGGTAATTTACATTTCTAGAGTTGTAAACAGGAAATTTATGATCATTGTCCCTTTTCCACTTAGATTACTATTATCTTATTGAGAAAAATTTGAATTAAGATTATTAACTGCGTACTCATTATATATGTTAAAAATAAGTATCGAATTTTTGTCTACGGTTTACTTTTATTAATTAATTGCCAATCAGGTGATTAGGATGATTACAAATAATTATCCAGTCAAATCTTAATATTTTATAACATTTCTCTCTTTGGTTATACTTGGGAAAATGTATCCCTAAATCAGTATTACGAACCATAAACAAGATTTTCGCTAGATCACCCTTACATTTAATGACTCAGCCCATGTTGAATATATCGTAATGCGAAATATTAAGTTAATATTACTTCACTCCTACACACCGTTGTTAAATGTAGTTAACGCGATTTATTGAATAAACGAGCCCATTCCTGGAGGTATCAAAGTCACTAGGCTGCAGTCACCGCGAGGACACGAGCCGGAGTCCCGCGCGGGCTCTGCCCGCGAGGCCGGGGGCTCGGGCCGCGGGGTCGCATCGCCTGGCTCAGCCTGCTGGGCCGCGTGGCCTCCTCTGGCCCCCAGGACACGCGCACGGCCCCTCGGCTCAGGTCCCCGCCGGGGCTCCCAGCCCTGGCGTGCCGCCCTCCCGATGGAGCGACCGGAACCCCGGGGTGCCTGCCCTGGGCGGTTCTCGCGGCGCATTGCGGTCTAGACGTCGGGGCGCCGGGCTGCTTTTCTGACACCGAGGCGCCCGCGGAGGGTCAGGCTCGAACTACATTTCCCAGAGGGCAGCGCTCCCACCGGATCTTCGGCTTCCCTTCCGTTTTCCCGCGGTTCTCGCGCTTTGCAAGGTGAGTTGAAGTCGTTTTGGGATGTGATAGGCGCGGGATGCTCGCAGGCTGGACTCTGGGCGACCCAGTTGACCCGGAGCCCGACCTGAACCGACAGGGGTGGTGGAGGCAGCCCCAGGTCGGGGAAGCCCGTAGTATGGACGGCCAGTCGCTCCGGGAATTCGGGCCTGAAGGGCAGAGCAGCGGGATGTGTGTCCGCGGGGACGGACGGGGGTGTGTGGGAGTGTGTGTATGCGGGAGAGAGACTGCGTGCCCCTGGGGCGGTTGTGAGGCTGTGACAGGTGCGTGGCTGTGCTGGGGGGACGGGGACTTGGTTGCATGTCGCTTACCTGGGCGGCGATTGCTGTGGCTCCAGGTTTCCTGCGGATTCCTCCGTCTTCTCACAGCTACTCGCAGATGCCGCCGAGAAACGACCGCAGGGTGGAAGTCGGAGGCTGGGAACACCTGGGAAGTTCTCTTTTGGGGAACTTTGAGGGGCAGCTACGTGTCTCAGAACCTCGGCGTTCCCAACGCTCTGACCCCAGGAACTTGCTGTAAACGCATATACATAGTCCAGGCTCTGTCCTGTTTTCCACTTGTTGATGATGTGTGTGAGCAGGACGGGTGTAGACCTGGAGAATGTTGTATAACGAACTCATTCTGTGCTCCAAGAAAAGCCTGGCGTTCTGTGACTCCCCACCCCGTCCTGCCATTCCCAAAGGAAGGACCCTCATGAAGGGAAAGACTTGGTTTACATCCAAAAATCAGTGTTTGGGGTAGTTGGTTTTTGGTTTCATACAATTAATTGGGTTTAGGGCATACTTTCCTTCCTCTGAAACGCCCTAACGGTGATCTGCTTTCTTTCCAGTGGATGTTGGGTGCCACTGGGGTGAATCTCGTTAACATTCTCATATTCATTGGGCATATAATTCATATCCTCCTGTGTATTCTTTCATTGTAAACAGAACCCAAAAAGATTTAGATCCTTTCGTCTAAAATCAAGGACAACAATTTTCCTGTTTGTGATATGAAAAATTAGTGTTCAGGATTATGGAAATGTTTAAGTAAATGATTAATCCGTATGGTTGAATATTATGCAGCTAATAAGATTATCTTTATACAGGGTTAGACCTGAGAAGGAAAATGTGCAGTATGTACTGTTCAGCAATATTCATATTTATCAACAGTAATACCCAGAAAAATTTAAATTATATATGAATCCCACCTAAGAAGGTCATGTTGTGAGAAGTTTTGCAAGGATTGCATCTAAAATAATATTTTAATTGTTTATTGAAGAAGGGTAGTGATGTGGCTACATTTATTGAGCATCTGTTGTGTACCAAATACTCTTCTACCTTTCATACATTCTCTGATGCAGTCTGTAAGTGCCACACACCTGTATTGTGTTCGCAATAGAATCTTGGCAATGCAAGTGTTTATATTGATTGGGGTGCTGTAACTAAAGGATATTCAAGGGCTGTGGGTGCAATTTGTTTCCCTTGTAGTGTTTTCCCATTTTACGCATAGGGTTCAGGCTTCATAAATACAAGAATAAACACCTGTTCTATAGTATTTTTTCTCTATAATATTTTCAAATATGTTTGTCATATGTTGAAATGTCTTTTGAAATATTTTGAAATGTATATTCTGGTAATGGCATTCATGAAGGCTTGTTGCAAAAAAAATGCAGTATCCTAAGGAACTTATGATAAAGAAATATAAAATATTCTTATTCCCGCCAGCCACAGATACGCTATTAATATTTTTTCATTGATTTCCATTGAGTATATGTGTTGTTTTGTTTTTGACAAGTAGGATCACATTAGTTGAATATGAGAGTCAAACCATAAAGAAACAGGAATAGCTCTGAGTTTGCAAAAGGAACCCATGCATTTCGTTATATATTTGTGCACGTGAGGAGAAGAGGAAAGTGACAAGTTCGTTTAAAAAACCTTCCAGATATTTACACCTAAAGATGATAGAAGTACTATTAAAAATCAATTACCAGGGTAGCAAATATCAAATAAGACAATCTTGCAGAATTAGATTTTTAAAGAGATTTAAGGTTAGTTTTATAAAACTTTGCAATAATGCTGATTTTTAGGTGTCTTCCAAATAACATGTCCAAGCATGGATTGCAATAAAAGAAAAAAAAAGAATAATTGTATTTATTCACATTTCTTTCTTTCACAGATTAAGGGTATTGAACTTTTTAATGTTCTCACTTTATGAGACACTTGATCAGATCAGATTCCTTGAGCAAGTTATGATTAGAAAAAGTGTCTTTCTTTTTTGCTGCTGCTGTTGGGAGAAGGGAAGTTTCCTCCTCCTCTTTCCTCTAAGTCTTAATGTCTTATTAATAAACGCATTCTCAAACTGAAGTCCTCAATTTTTTTTTGCTGAATGTTATAAGAGCAGGGCTGAGAAACACAATTTTACTCTAAAAAGGAGATAGCAGAATTGTTTCTTATAAAAGAAATTAGGGGACAATAATCAATTCGGGAACATGAAATGTTCTATAACAATGCTAGCATATTAATACAGTATTACAACATACTATTAAATTTTTATATAGGTTATCTTTCTCCAAGATATTCATACTTAGGAGGTGTTCTTGTTTTTTGTTTTTTTTTAAAGATTTTATTTTTTTCCTTTTTCTCCCCAAAGCCCCCCGGTACCTAGTTGTATATTCTTGGTTGTGGATCCTTCTAGTTGTGGCATATGGGACGCTGCCTCAGCGTGGTTTGATGAGCAGTGCCATGTCTGCTCCCAGGATTCGAACTAATGAAACACTGGGCCGCCTGCAGCAGAGCGCGCGAACTTAACCACTCGGCCACGGGGCCAGCCCCGTTGTTTTTGTTTTCTTTCCTTTTCTCCCAAAGCCCCCCGGTACATAGTTGTGTACATTTTTAGTTGTGGGTCCTTCTGGTTGTGGCATGTGGGACACTGCCTCAGCATGGCTTGATGAGTGGTGCCATGTCCGCACCCAGGATTCGAATTGGTGAAACCCTGGGCCACTGAAGCAGAGCGCACAAACTTAACCACTGGGCCACGGGGCCGGCCCCAGGAGGTATTCTTTATAGTCTTGATTTTACTGATGAAAAACCAAGGCACTAAGATGTCATGAACTCTACGGACACAGTTTCACATTTAAAATATCTGATAACAGACTCTGTATCTCAAATTTCAGCAGGATACCATTCCCACATTATGTATACTTATTTAAAGCCTGGACCAGTATCATCCTGATCGATAATGGTGTACATGCTGTCATAGCAGAACCAAATTAATTAACCTGTTACCTACTGTTAGATTTTTATGTTTCTAATTTGTGGTTATCAAAAATTGTTTTGAACATCCTTGTACATGCATTTTTTTTTGTCTTTCTATAGATATTTAACTAATACAAATTCTTAGGAGTAGAATTTAGGGTCAAACAACTAGACTTTTAGTAAGGGCTTATATGCCAGACCATACAGTCTTAGTATTTGGGGTGATAAAAAGACTCAAATGACACAATTGCTACTTTTTTTTTGGCTGGGGAGAATTCGCCCTGAGCTAACATCCATGGCAATCTTCCTCTGTTTTTCAGTATGTGGGCCACCAGCATAACATGGCCACTAACAAAGCGGTATAAGGTCCGTGCCCGGAAACTGGGCGCAGGCCGCAGAAGTGAAGTGCGCCAAACTTAACCGCTAGGCCACTGGGGCTGGCCAACATACTTGCTACTTTTAGGCTCCTTCTAATAAGTAAGTCCTGAATAGGAATAAATGCATCAAAGGCCAAGTAATGTGACTTGGGATCTTTTAGGGAGCGATGTCATTCTGACTGTCGCCACCACTATCAGGTTATGATCAAATTATGCTGACCTATGAAAGCACTGTGATGGTAAAGAATTTATGTTGTACATTTTTATTGAGATATAATTCACCAACATAAAATTGACTTTTTAAAGTGTACAACTCCGTGGTTTTTAATATAGTCACAAGGTAGTACAATTGGCACCACTATCTAATTCCAAAACATTTCATCACCTTAAAAAGAAACCCTATACTCCTTAACTGTCGCTTCCTATTCTCTTCTTCTCCTATACTCATGAAACCACTAATCGACCTTCTGTCTCTATGGATTTGCTCATTCTCAAAATTCCATACACATGGAATCATGCAATATGTGTGTCTGGCTTCTTTCACTTAGTATGATGTTTTCAAGTTTCATCCACGTTATAAAATGTGTGAGTACTTCATCCTTTTTTTTAGTGTGGTAAACTATATGTATATCATAGAACTTGACATTTTAACCATTTTTAAGTGTACAGTTCCGTTGGATTAAGTACATTCACATTGTTGTGCAAACATCATGGCCATCCATCTCCAGAACTTTTTCATCTTCCCCAACTGGAGCTCTGTGCCCGTTAAATACTAACTCCCCATTCACTGGCATCCACTTTTGTCTCTCTGAATTTGACTACTCCAAGAACCTCATATAAAAGGAATCGTACAATATTTGTCCTTTTGTGACTAGCTTATTTCACTTAGCATAATGTCTTCAGGTTCATCCACGTCATAGCTTGTAGCAAAATAACCTTCACTTTTATGGCCTCATAGTATTCCCTTGTGTGCATATACTACATTTCTATGAAGCAAGGTGGGGTTTGGATGGCGTGGCTCCTTTTCAGTCCTGGAGGGTGGGAATGGAGGGAGGAGGACCTGTTCAGGGCAGGACTGAGCAGGCTAATCAAAGGTGCAGAGCAGCTTCCTCAAAATGGAGGACTGGCCAGAAAACTGTCTGCTGAAGAGTTTGTGTTTCCTGGGGTTTGAGGGAAAAGTTTGGACTTCTCTAAAATCCTTCTAGTCTTTTGGAATTGTGTGTTCATACAGTACGAGGTATTATGTAAAATGGAATGGAGGAACAAAATGCTTAATTTGTTTCATGGTAACACTAAATCATGCATGCTCTCACTGTCTCTCTTCTTTTCCCAGTTCTGGATTCTCTGTGTTCTTCTCCAGTAGAGGAATCCCAAGGAGGACTGATCAGTTTTTGCAGGTGTACAACCATGGCATACGTAAGTTGGTGTTTCCTTCTCATTGAAATAATGTCAGTGAAATGTTTTCGTTAATTGCTCTGAAGATTCCTACCCAAGAGAACCCCATGGGATTATCAGCTTCAAGTTCCTCCTGTACCAGTGAACGATGGTTTCGAACAACCCGGAGTCCTCCTTATGTGGCCCAGTCTCCTCTAAGCAGTGTTTCTGTATTCACTGATCAGATTATTAATTATCTCCCATGTACCCAATTTATATGAAGGAAGAAGGAAGAAATTAAGTCCTGTAAAGGAATGATTTGAGCTTCCCATGTCAGAACTGTAGTTGGATGACTTAGAGATGAAGATCCCATTTGGCCAAACGTGGAAAGACTCACATTCTCCCAGACATGAGTTTTCTAGGTACATGTGTTAAATTGTGATAATGAATGGTCTCTGCCTTAATGTAGGTTGAGAAGTAATGCTTTGTGAGGCTTTTAGAACTGAACAGCAATATGAACTGGGGCTTGTAATATATGGATCATGGTTCTTGGGAAGGAATTTCTGAATGATAAATACAATGAATCTTTTATTATTGACTAGGATATGCTGACATTGAATGACTTAGATATAATTCCGGGTCATCATACATTAGTGTTCTCTAAACCAGGAACCAGAAAAGTGTTTGGTGAGGGATTGTTGATGGCCATAAAAGAGAATAAAAACATAAGTAGTTTAAGTTACAGAGATGAAGAATGGAAAAGACCTTAGAAATGTTGTCCAACCTAATGTATAGAAACCTAATCATCTAAAGATGATTAATTCTGTTATAACTGTAAGTTTGAGTGCTATGCAGCTATTCAAAATATTTGTTAAAATAAGAAAACTATGTATGATAGGATTTAACATAAAGAACTTGAGGATTGAAGACATTCCTTAGTTTTATCAAACTCTCTTGTAGAAAAACAAGAGACTTTCTATCCCTTGTGACAGTATCTTTATTTCAATTGGAGTGTTTAGTCCATTTACATTTAATGTATTTATTGATACAGTTAAATTAAAGTCATCCTTTTTATTATTTTCTGTTTTTTTTCCATCTGGCTTTTGTTCCCCTGTTTCTCTATTTTGTCTTCTCTTGGGTCAATTAAATATTTATTTAATTCCATTTTAATTTGCTTTTTTGCTATACTTTGTGACCATTTTTAGTGGTCACTGTCTGTATTATAATATATTTTCTTTTTGTTCCTTTTTTTTTTTAAAGACTGGCACCTGAGCTAACAACTGTTGCCAATCTTTCTTTTTTCTTTTTTTCTTTCTGGTTTTTCTCCCCAAATCCCCCCAGTACATATTCTTACCTATCCATTGTCTACTTAAGGGTTAATATTGAACTCTACTCTTACACATAAAGTATAAGAACCTTGCAATGTGTAGGTCCATTTATAGCCCCTATCCTCTTAGTTACAGGTGTCATATGTATTGTATCTACCTTTATTTCAAACCAAAATACCATGTCATTAATAACATCTTTATTGACGTGAAGTACACAGCACATATTTAAAGTGTACACTCAGATTCATTTTTTTATTGTGATATAATTGACATGTAACATTATATTAGTTTCGGGTGTACCACATAATGACTCCATATTTGTTTATATTGTGAACTAATCACAGTCAAGTCTAGTAAACATCCATCCCCACATGTAGTTACTAATGGTTTCATTCTGAAATGTGCATGCGCACATGCATGAAACCATCACTACAATCAAGATACTGAACAAATCCATCACCCCCCAAAGCCTTTGTAATCCCCCCTCCTCCCAGCCCTCCTTGCCCCCTCCGACTCTGCCTCCAGGCAACCACTGTCTGCTTTCTGTTACGAAAAATTAGTTTGCACTTTCTCAAAGTGTATATAAATGTAATCAAACAGTATGTATTCTTTTTGTCTTGTTTCTTCCACTCGGCATAATTATTTTGGGATTCATCCATGTTGCATGTATAAGTTCAATCCAATATATAGTTGAGTAGTATTACATTAAATGGACATATCTTAATTTATTTATCTTTTCTCCTGTCAAGAGACATTTGGGTTGTTCCAGTTCGGGGCTATTATGAATAAAGCTGCTATGAACATTTCCATGAGAGTCTTTGAATGGGTCTAAGTGTTTATTTCTCTTAGGTAAACACCTAGGTGTGAAATTGCTAGGTAGTATGGTAGTTGTATGTTTGACTTTAGAATGAATTGCCAAGCTATTTTCCAATTTTTAAAACTGTTTTATATTCCCACTATTAATTTATGACAGTTCCAATGATTCCACATCTTTCCACCCTTCTTATTATCAGTCTTTTGAATTTTAGCCATTCTCTCTAAAATCTTTTTTTAACTGAATGTCACAAATCTTGACATGTTCTCTGTTCATTATTATTCAGGTCAACATATTTTAAATTCCATTTGACATTTCTTCTTTCACTCATGGGTTGTATAAATATATATTGCCTAATTTCCAAACATTTTTTAATAATTCCGTTGTGGTCTAAAAACATACTCTGTGTGATTGGATATTTCTAAATTTATGAGTTTTATTTCTCAACATATGGTCTTTCCTGGTGAGTATTCATATACTCTTAAAAGAATAGGTATTCTGCTGTTGTTGGGTGGAGTTTTCTGTAATGTCAAGTAGGCCTATTTGATAGTGTTGTCTTCTTTATCGTTACTGATTTGCTGTCTATTTACTGAGAGAAGGGTGTTGAAGTCTCCTGACTATAAATTTGGGATTTTCCTATTACTCTTCACTTCTGTTAGTTTGTTTCCTGTTTTGAAGCTGTTATTCAGTACATTCACACTTGTGAATGTGGGCTGAGCAACTGGATACCTTATCATTATGAAATGACTTTCTTACTCTGGTAATATTTCTTGTTTTGAAATCTACTTTGTCTGATATCATCATTGCCAGTACTGCTTTCTTTGGATTAGTGTTTCCATGATATTCTCTTGTCTATCCGTTTACTTTTGACCTATCTTTCTTATATATATTTAAAATGAGCTTCTTGCAGATAATGTGTAGTACTGTCCTTTTTTTTCCCTAAAGGTAGCCTGACCATCTCTTTTAATTGTAATCATTAGACAATTTACAGTTGACATAATTATGTGTCAGTGGTTCTAAAACTTTGACATCTGTAAAAGTCACCTGGAGAGCTTGTTAAACCATACTTTTCTGCATCCCATCCCCATATTTTTGGTGGAGCCCATGAATCTGCAGTTCTGTCAAGTTCACAGGTCTTTCTAATGCTGGTCCAATAACCACATATCTAGGTATTTATGTTTGTATGTACCATTGGTACCTTGTTTTCTGTCTGTCTATCTGTTGCTTGTTTCCTTTCCCACTTTTTGCCTTGTCTTAAATTGGAAATTTTTTTTGCATTTCCACTTTGACTTACTAGATATACCCCTTTATTTTATTTTTTGTGATTATTCTGTTTCCAGTATATATTTTGTTTAGTTTATCACAATCCATCCTCAAATAATGTTGTATTACCTAACATTATAAAAGAACACTCAACAGTATATTTACCTTTCTCCCTCCTTTCTTTTGGATTATTTTTTATCATACATTTCACTTCTGTCTATACTATACATTATACTATGCACTGTTATTATTTTTACTTTATACATTTAATCCTCTTTTAAAGAAATTTTAAAAATTCACTTTTTCATCACTTCCCCTCCAAAATTCTTACACCTGGCACACACAACTTAAAGAGATCTCTCAGAGCTTCTTTTTATATATTAATTTAAACCAATAATAGAATAAAGTTTGAGTGGAACACAGCCACGCCCATTCATTTGTATATTGTCAGTGGCTGCTTCCCAGCCACAGCAGCAGTGTTAAGTAGTTGCAAAAATATTTATTATCTGGCCTTTTATGAAAAAAATTGCTGATCCTCAGTTTACAGTACCAGAGGAATTACCTGAATGAATGTCACCAGAGGGGGGACCCACTGTGGTGGTGCTGGAGGCTGTCTGCCCTGGGGCTACTTCCCTCCCCTCTGCTTTCACTCACCAAGAGGACACAAAGTAGAGAGCAGCTTTTGGTCTTCCTAAGTATGCATTAGTGACAAGGTAGCTGGCATATTCATGGGATTAAGGGTTCCTTAGTAACCAGACACCTGAGGAGGACAATGCAATGAAACCACATATAACACTTGAGGCAGAATTATTGATATATAAAGACCAATAATTTAAAATAGGCATAATGAACATACTTAGGATAAGGGTAGGTATTAATTTGTATCAGGAGTAAGAAATCATCAAAAGGCCTGGTAGATACGTTAGGGATATAAAACATGAGTTCCAATAAAAAACACAACAGTTGTCACAGCAGCAGGAATGATAGAGCCAACGAATGGCCTGGTGGGCTGGAACGTAGACTTGAGGGACTTTCACAGAAAGCAACAGGAAAGAAGAAGGAGACTGAAGGTAGAAAATAAAACTGTACAGAAATGGAGGACAAAAGTACTGGTATCTAGAAAATAGTAGTCCCAGAATTAGGAGAAGAACAAGAAAGAGTACGAAATATTTGAGGAATGATGAAAATTTCCCCTGAATCAATTAAACATTCAAGTGCACATTAGGAAAGTATGCATTAGTGGCAGGGTAGTTAAACAGGGCATTGATTTCCTAGGACAAAATAAACAGACATGAAATGCCACATAAAGAAAAATATACCTAAATATGCCATAATAAACTACAAAAACATGAAAACATCACAGCCGAAAACAATTCTAAAAGCTGCCAGAGAAATGTGTAGATCCACATATCAGGTGTACCTCAGATTCCTCAACAAGCATTATGGATGCAAGAACGTAATGAAGTAATATAGGTAAATACTGTAGAAAACAATCATAGGATCTAGAATCCTATATCCAGCCAGACTGTTCTTTAATTGAGGATGAATTAAAACTATGTCAAGCCAACTTTTCTCAGTTTGCCTATAGAAATTCACTTTGTAAATCATCTTGGAGGAAGTTCTCTGCAAAGAACAAATTCGGGCAAGAGATGTAGGAGTGAGAATATTGTTTAATGTCTAAAAAGAGGAAAGACAAAAGATAAAATAAAAAGTATGTTTTAATAATTCAGAACTAATTCTCTAGACATTATCAACATGCTCATGAGGATGCTAGAGGCCAAAGGAACTGAGCACATGTTAAAATACTTGGAGAAAATATGCTAGACTATATAACATTTAAACCAGCAGGAGAAAACTTGGTTCAGGTAACGGAAAGCTAGAAGGAGCAAAAAAGAAAATGCAGTGAAATATGAAATTAAATGGTAGAAATAAGCTTAATATAAAAATAACAAAATTTATGGATAACAATAGCTAAAAGACACTGGGTGTTTTTACAAAGTTTGAAATTATATGGCCTAAAGAGACACAATCATGAATGTTCTGTTAAAATCGGAAAATATACACTGAGAAATATGAATGAAAAAGAAAGGTGGAAGAGTGATCTTAATATGGAACATAATTGAATTTCTTTTCCTTTTAAATAGATTTTATTTTTCAGAGCAGTTTGAGGTTTACAGCAAAATTGAGGGGAAAAAAAAATACTGAGTTCTCATACACTCCCTGCTTCCACATCCACATATCTTCCATACTATCAACATTCCACACTAAAGTGATACATCTGCTACAACTGATGAATCTACACTGACACATCATCATCACCCAAAGTCCATAGTTTACATTAGGGTTCACTCTCGGTGTTGCACAGTCTGTGGGTTTGGATAAATGTATAACAACATGGATCCACCATTGTGGTATCATACAAAGTAGTTTCACTGCCCTAAGAATCCTGTGTGCTCCACCTGTTCATCCCTCTCTCTCCCATAACCCCTAGCAACCACTGATCTTTTTACCATCTCCCTAGTTTTGCCTTTTTCAGGATGACAGATAGTTGGAATCATCAGTATGTAGCCTTTTCAGATTGGCTTCTTTCACTTAGTAAATGCTTTTAAGTTTCCTCCATGTCTTTTCATGATTTGAAAGCTCATTGCTTTTTAGTACTGAGTAGTATTCCAGTGTCTGATGTACCATACTTTATCCGTTCACCCACTGTAGGACATCTTGGTTGTTGCCAAGTTTTGGCAAGTATTAATAAAGCTATTATAAACAGTTGTGTGCAGGGTTTGGTGTGGACAGAAGTTTTCAGCTTATTTGCATAAATACGAATGAGTATGATGACTGGATCATATGGTAAGAGTAGATTTAGTTTTGTAAGAAACCTCCAAACTCTTCCAAAGCATCTGTACCATTTTGCATTCCCACCGGCAGTGATGAGAGTTCCTGTTGCTCCACGTCCTCATCAGCACTTGGTGTTGTCAGTGTTCTGGATTTTGGCCGTTCTGATAGGCCTGTAGGGGCATCTCATTGTTGGTTTAATTTGCATTTCCCTATGACATAAGCATCTTTTCATATGTTATTTACTATCTGTATATGTTCTTTGGGGGGGCTGTCTGTTCAGGTCTTTTGCCCATTTTTTAGTCAAGTTGTTCATTTTCTTATTGTTGGGTTTTAGGAATTCTTTGTATATTTTGGATAACAGTGTCTGTTGCAAATGTTTTCTCCCAATCTATGGCTTGGGTTCTCATTCTCTTTTCACAATTGAATTTTGAGGGGAAACATCATAGAAGAGAACATAAACTTGGGAAAATTGTATACCCACAAGTGACAGCAACATCATACTAAACGCAGAAGCATTCAGAGAAGGAGCTTGACCAGAGGTTCCCATAGAACCGCTACCATTTAACACAGTTAAACTCAGTCATTCCGAAGGTCCTGAAAACCTAAGAGGAAAGGCAAGTAGATAGATTTTTTAAAGATAGGAAGAAAATAAATAAATCTGTGGTGCTCTGGAGACATGATTATCTATATAATGAAACAAACTTCAGAGACAGTTTATTAGAACTGACGAGTTTAGAGGGATTGCTTCATGCCAGATAAATTTACAATTATCAAATGTTTCTTTCTTATATTATGAAAGAAAATAAGCCATTTAAAAAATTGTATGTAAAATTTGACCCCAGAATGGAAAAGATAAGTATGCGTGTGGCTGTGTGTGTGTGACCGTGTGAGAAAGAGAGATGTGATACATAGAGCACAGTCACTCGTTCCCCCATGCCTGGCCGTGCTGGACGTGCTGTTCACGACAGTCTTCAGAAGAACCCAGAGTTTTATGGGAAGGCTAAGTTGATTTATAACATTAAAAAAAGAGGGAATAAGAGAAAAAAAAGGGAATAAGAGAAAAGAGACTGAAGAAGTGGTAGAAGTGGGATTTGAGTGAGGGAGAGAGGCTGAGGCAGGAGAAGTGGGGGCCGCCTGCATTCTCTTTGGGGAGGCTTTAGAGAGGCAGATGAAGAAAGAGAACTTTCAGGAAGCATTGCTGTGATTGTGTAGTTGAAAAAATACATACATTGTTTTTCAATACTATTTGGTGAACTATTGAGAATTTTCTCATTATACCTTCAGCTTAAGGCAAGAACAGGATGATTTATTTTTTATTTATAATACCTAAGTGACATATTATAAATCACATATATAATAAATGGCACATAATATTTGCTATGTAATATATACAATACTTGTATTATATAGGATTTTGTGTGTTTATACATATATCATTTATAAAGTATGTATGCATTAGAAAGGACTGTAGGTTATGAATGAAGATTTTTAAATGATCACTTCTTGAGAGTAGAAGATTTAAAACAAGTAATTTCTGGGGCTGGCCCCATGGCATAGTGGTTAAGTTCTGTGTGCTCCACTTTGGTGACCCAGGTTCGCAGGTTCGGATCCCAGGAGCAGACCTATACCACTCGTCAGCCATGCTGTGGCAGCAACCCATGTACAAAAATTATAGAGGAAGATTGGTACAGACGTTAGCTCAGGGCAAATCTTCCTCAGCAAAAAAAAAAAAAAAAAAAGAGGGAATTTCTTATTTTGATTTATATACTTTTCTACTGTTGGGTTTTAAAAATTTTACCCTTTGTAACTAAAAAATAAGATTTGATAAATAGTCTCCTGCATGAGTTAATGAAAAAGGAAACAGGAAACATAGAAACTGACTATAATTGGTTGATGTTCATCCAACACCAGCCACGAGGCTGTAGTCAAGGAAAGTTTGGGTACGATGCTCTCAGCACCTGTGTGTTTGAAGAACAGTTGAGAGAATTGGGCAGACAGTCCTAGACACAGACAGTGGTAGAGAAAGTACAAGATGCAGACAGATGGGGAAAGAAGGCACAGAAGATCTGAGACACCTTTTATGTTTAAGAGAAAGGATGAAAATATTAAATGTATGGAAGGCCTTTGAGTATTTCCTTAAGATCATGGCTAGAATGTGTACAAGCACAACTCTTTGACTTACTGGCAGTGAAAACAGGGCAAGTTACTCAAACTCTCTAGGCCTCCGTTTGTTTACATATAAATACAACAAAAATACTTACCTCGTATGGTTATATGGTAATTAATAAAGAAAATGTTCACAAATTACGTTAGTATATTGTTTCATTCATTGTTAAACACCATATTACTACTGGACCAACAGCTGAGAAAAACATGTTTCTTACTCACATTAAGCATTAAACTCCTTTTTTTTTTTTTTCTCCCCAAGGCCCCAGTACATAGCTGTATATTCTACTCATAAGTCCTTCTAGTTCTTCTACGTGAGCCACCGCCACAGCATGGCTGCTGGCAGACGACTGGTGTGGTTCTCACCTGGGAAACGAACCTGTGCCGCTGAAGCGAAGCACGCCGAACTTTAACCGCTAGGCCAGCAGGGCTGGCTCCAGTTTTCCTCCTTTTAACAGGTAATGAGGTACGTCCAGCTGTTGTCTTGTTACTCCTGATTGGCTAGGTGTCTTTTCAATTCATTATGGGCCTCTCACCACTCTCTTAGTGGGGACAGTTCTTCAATTCTTGCCCAATTCTCCACCTCTCCCCACCATGGGGGAAGAGGCTATCAAGTTGAGGACCCTATGTTCCTTGTCACAGTAATGGGTTCAGGGATAAGCCTAAGACACAAGCTAGGCCAGTGGGAGTCCTCTCTATTATTTTCCTGGGAGCTCCCAGGAAACGATCATCACCTATTTCTCATTTCAAGGACGAGGAAAGCACAAGATAGCTTGTTGGGCTGTCACACAGTCTGAGAATGAAGCTGACACAGGAGAAAGCAGACCCAGAGCAGCATGTGAAAGACAGAGTCTCCTGACTCTTGAAGCCCATGAGGGCCAAGGGGACCCCATCCCTTGTAAATCCCAGTTCTTGAAACAATATATCGTTTGAGACTAAGCTAGCATGAAGTGTTTCATTGCTTCCAACAAAAGACAGCTAACAGAGTAAGTCAGTGAACCTGCTGCCTTTCATACTATGGGATTTCTCCTTTCCTATTTTTAGGATTGGGTGTCTTTACCCCAACTTAGAATAGCCTTGTTTGCTCCCTTTTTTTCTTAGAATTTTCTAAACCTATAACTCTTGTAAGTATTATCTTGATTTCCTGCCCATTATTTACAGCTAGCTCCTTTGGGTACTTTCTGGAATAAAAGCAAGGATATAAAACCAGCTTCTGGCCAGAATTCTGTTTTCTGTCGTCCGGGCTACCTTCCTTTTTGACTCATTAATTCCTACTGTTGAGAGGGGAGGAATGGTTGACTACAAAGGGGATGCACAAGAGAATTTTTATTGTACTGTTCTGAATGTTACTCAAGTAGTAGATTCATGATTCTATGGACTTTTCAAAACCCACAGAACTATATATCACATGCAGTGAACTTTACTGTTTGTAAATTAAAAAACAAACAAACGAAAAACCAACCTGCATGTCAGGGATCCCAGGATGGAATACAGACTTGAACATAAGTATCTACCAGCATTACCCATGTATGACATATTCCTCCCTACAGTGGGTGGGGAAAAGGAGTTGACCTAAGTCACTGTGGAAAATAGTGTTTCGAGTGGATACTGTAAATCTAAAAGTACTATAAATAGGGGCCAGACCTGTGGCATAATGGTTAAGTTTGGTATACTCCACTTCAGCGGCCCAGGTTCATGGGTTCAGATCCCAGGTGTGGACCTACACCACTTGTCAGCCATGCTATGACAGTAACCCACATATAAAGTGGAGGAAGGGGGCCGGCCCGGTGGTGCAGCAGTTAAGTGCGCATGTTCCCTTTGGTGGCCCGGGGTTCACCGGTTTGGATCCCGGGTGTAGACATGGCACCGCTTGGCAAGCCATGCTGTGGTAGGCGTTCTACATATAAAGTAGAGGAAGATGGGCATGGATGTTAGCTCAGGGCCAGTCTTCCTCAGCAAAAAGAGGAGGATTGGCCACAGATGTTAGCTCAGGGCTGATCTTCCTCAAAATAAATAAATAAAATAAAATAAAATAAAATAAAGTGGAGGAAGACTGGCAAAGATGTTAGCTCAGGGCTAATCATCAGAAAAAAAAAACTAATTAAACACAGAACTCTACTTGGTAAATTTGGCTCTTACAGGATATGGGTTTGCAATTCTGAAACTACTTTCTGTGTGTTGAACAAATAAAGCATAAGGGAACTTTGATTCTCACTGTCCATGGGGATGGCTAGAATGCAACTTCAGGTGCTGGACTGGAGTTATCAGTATGAACTCATGTTATAGACAAATAGAAATATAGATAGGTGTGTATATGGACTCAAATCCATACATAGATTTCCCAGCTTTGTCTGTTGAGAGGGACTAGAAACAGTGACCTCAGCATCAATGGGCACATCCAGCACCCAGATTTTGTTTTCTAAATACCGTTCTCCAATAAAAGGAACCAAGGCTCCTTGGAGAAATGGCTGATTCTAGGACTGAGGCAGAGTACATATAAGATGAGCCTGGCACACCTCATAGTGTCAGACAGGAAGTGCTCTCCGAAGAACAGCAGGATACTGAGGATACGGAGGCCGATCTGAAACAGTGCCCAAGGGCCAGAGCTGGAGCAACTTGAGCAACAAAATAATGCTGCTACTGGCTTGTAACCCTCAGATAAATGCATCCCCATGAATCCATACCTATGTACAAACGCATGACTGAATAAAACTAACAGAGGCAGAACAAATTTCCGTAGAGAACAATTCCACATAATTTATGTGTGGAGTTTAATTCCCCTCCCCATGAGTATAGACTGGAATTAGCGACTTGACACCAAAGAATAGAGTATAGAAAATGAAAAGTAGTGCTTGACATTGAGGAAATCTGTAGACACCACCTTAACCGTGTGGTAAAAGTCAGTATCACCAGAGATAGGTCATGTTGATTGGCAGACTTGTACTGTAAAGGGCTAGACAGTAAATACTTTCAGCCTGTGGGTCGTATGACCTATTACATCTATTCGGCTCTGCTCTGGGAGCATGAAAGCAGCCAGAGGACACAGACAGGAACGGATTACCACCTGGCTGTGCTGCACTGAAACTTTACTGACAAAAACCGAGTGTCTGCAGGATTTGACCCACAGGCCAGAGTGGACAACCCTTGTTCTTGACATGTATTTTTTTCCTTTCTTAAGTCATTGAATCAAATACTCTCCGAGACTTGCAGGTCTTATGGATGAAAACATGGGTGTAGGGGTTACAGTTGAAAGTCACTGATGGGCAAAAAAAATCTATTTCGTTGCTGTTGTTGAGAGATTTTTGAGACAATGCTGTAACTTACTCTTTTTTTTTTTATTGAGTTAATGATAGGTTACGATCTTGCGAAATTTCAGTTGTACATTAATGTTTGTCATTCATGTTGTAGGTGCACCACTTCACCCTTTGTGCCCACCCCCCACCCCACCTTTCCCCTGGTATCCACTAAACTATTCTCTTAGTCCACATTTTTAAATTCTTCATATGAGTGGAGTCATACACAGATTATCCTTCTCTAGCTGGCTTATTTCACTTAACATAATTCCCTCAAGGTCCATCCATGTTATTGCAAATGGAATGATTTTGTTCTGTTTTGCAGCTGATGTAACTACTCTTTTAAGGTTGTGAGGTCACAATGCTTTTACTTTAGCATCTTTATCCTGTTGAGACCTACATTTCTAACATCATGTGGTTTCACTGTCAGCCAGGACATTCTCCTACATTGGTAGTCTGAGTGAGAAAAGGAAATGATTAGGAAAATAGAAAATAGGAATGCTGAGCAGTGTTAATGTTCCGCTTCTGCTTTATGGCCGTGATTTTAACGTGAGTCCAGTCTGCATATGTTTTTCTTGACTGTCAGTTGTGTAAGCGCAAGTGTGGAGTGGAAAAGAGTTGGATTTAACCACGGTGGTGATCTTTAAGCAAATGTGGAGCAGAGAGGAGCGTGGAGATGAGGGTGTGAGCAAAAGAGTGGTTATAATGAGCGACTGTGCTGTGTAAGAAGGGAGGGCAGAATGGGATTTGATGGATGGGGAGGTGCTAGGTAGTCAATACCTACCAATGACAGAGGAATGACTGCATTTTTTAAAAATGCAATAATTTAATCAGCTTCTTCCTTGAGTGAAGATTCAGCCAGAAATTCCATCACACTTATCATCAGACCATAGCTGTTATCTATCTGAATCATTAAACCAAGGAGTAGGAATTTTTGTGCAGTAACAAAGACTTTGTGACCTGAGCTGCTCAGGCTCTGAGTATAAGAGAGAGAGGACTCAGAGCAGGTTCCAGATGCAAAGACTTGGAGGGCCAGGAGGCAAGAAGGATAGTTAACAAGTGAAGGGAAAATCACAGGACTAATTCCTTCAGCTCTAATTAATTAATGAGAACCTAATACACGACAGGCACTATTCTAGGTGATGGGAACATGGTTGTGGAAGAGACTAAATTCCTGCCTTCACGGGGCTCTATTCAGTGGAAGAGGGTTGTGGAGACAGTGTTTAAGGTTGGGGGAGAAGCCTTATTCTTCGAAGGCATTTTTTTTTTTAAAGATTTTATTTTTCCTTTTTCTCCTCAAACCCCCCTGGGACATAGTTGTATATTTTTAGTTGTGGGTCCTTCTAGTTGTGGCATGTGGGACACCACCTCAGCATGGCTTGATGAGTGGTGCCATGTCCGCGCCCAGGATCCGAACCGGCGAAACCCTGGGCTGCCGAAGAGGAGCGCGCAAACTTAACCACTCAGCCACGGGGCTGGCCCAAGAGAGGCATTTTTATAAACAAAGGATAAATTAAAAGTTTGCCTAGGGGCCAGCCTGTGGCGCAGCGGTTAAGTGCGCACGTCCGCTTTAGCGGCCTGGGGTTCATCGGTTCGAATCCTGGGTGTGGACATGGCACCGCTTGGCAAGCCATGCTGTTGCAGGCGTCCCTCATATAAAGTAGAGGAAGATGGGCACGGATGTTAGCTCAGGGCCAGTCTTCCTCAGCAAAAAGAGGAGGATTGGCAGGAGACGTTAGCTCAGAGCTAGTCTGCCTCAAAAGAAAAGTTTGCGTTGATAATGGCAGATATTTGAGTTCTCTTGAATGAGGAGGTAGAGTGAGAACTGGCTGTGATACCATGCCTTGAATTTACCGACCCCTAGGTTCCAATCTGTATCTGTCCTTAAATATTGGTTAGATCTTGATGAATTTATTGAAGCCCTTTCATTTCAATTTTCACCTCCAAATTTGAGAAAAGGATACCCATGTTCTAAGGGCCTCTTGAAAATTTAAGAAGAGGATATCTGTGAAACACCTGACATGTGGTTGTTATTGGATCCTTGTATCGACCACCCTCACCACGTATCCGCAGTTAGGAAGATAGTATTTTATTCCCAGCTGTGCTCACTTAGTATTTGAGGGACTTTAGATACTTCAATTAACACTCCTGAGCTTCAGTTTTCTTATCTTTGAAATGACATAGAAACAGCACCTACCTCCTAGTGTTATTGCTATTTGCCCAGGGACGTTTGAGCAGCTCTAGATGCATAGTGAGAATTAAGAGTCAGGCTGTGGTCTCCTGGTCTTAGTTGGAAAAACGGATTCATAGCTTAGCAGAGATGTATGATATGGGGCAGGTTATTTAACCTCTGAAAAATAGAAATAATAATAGAATGCAGGTCATTGTGTTGATGGAAGGCTTAAGTATGTTTCAGAAAGAGAAAGTTTAAGATCATTGCCTCGCACATTTTAAACTGCATGCAGTTAAGCCCTGACAACATCTTTGAAAAGTCTGTCTTCGTATTGCACAATATCGTCCTTGGTGAACCATGAAAGAACCTCCTGGGCTTGAAGTTTCAAAATCTGCCAAAGACCTGTCCCCCAGAGGCACAGGGAAATTCCAGTTTTTGGCATATTAAATAATGAGTTTTTCGAATCAATAGATACATCTATGGCCGTCTGTCTGGGAAAAATCCGTGTCTGTAGGGAGCCTGTTCCAGGCGCCTTTGTGTGAGCGTGGATGGCTGGGCTCCGTGCGTGTCACTGTGACCAGTGGCTCTTGGTCCATGTGCTAGTTCCTCTATCCTGTCACCTCACAACCATGTGAGGCTGCAACAAAGACATGGCCCCAAGAGAGGTCACATTTTGAGCACTAGCATGGAGGTTTCCAGCAAGAAAGCGCACACCTCAGCTTGCAGTAGGAAGTTTTAGAGCCCCAAGGTGCCTCTTAAGCCAGGCTCCTGGAAAGACATGGGGAGGCCACCCGAGTTACCGTGATGGAAGGCCTTTCCTTGGAGTGCTGTGGGGGCAGCCACTGGGCTCAGAACCACAACATTCCTGCACCTCTGACCCCAGGCACCAGACGTGAACTCAAACACGGATTTCAGCCCCTCCTCCGATTTCCTGGTTTTGTATATGAGATCATGACTCACTCCTGCATTCCTGCCATTCTCTCAAAGAAGGAACCCAAGAAGGAGGAAAGGATCATTGCATTACAAAAATAGTGAAAGTTAAGAAATATTGTCGATGTCGAAAAATCAAGCTTCAGGTAGGTTTCCTTGTTCACAAAATTTTTATTTGATTTTCTTTGCCTGAAGTGTCCTAGGTAGACACTTATCTTAGGCCTTCTATCTCAGTTCATGACAAAAGTCATTGAGATAAATCCTTTACAATGGATCTTATTTTCTCTCTCCTCTCCAAGTAATATTCACATACTTGACTGGCAGTTCATTCGAATCGTGCAGTTAGTCTTTATGTTAGGCGGTGATTAGGCAAGGCAGCTTGGGTTTATGTGGAATCACACACCAGGTGTCTTTGGTGTTCTCCCGAGGCCTGATTGTCAACAAATGACAAAGGCATCTTCTTTGTGAGGCTTCTGGAAGTGGGACTGTAATTGGGTATTTGAGGGTAGAGGTCCGTGTCAACACGGGGTGGAGTATGTTCAGGTGAACTCTAAGTTAGAACTAGTAGTAAAGGTCAGGTGTTGTTTGTGGTCTGGCAGCCTGGGTTTTTTCAGGCACGTCACTGTGTGGATTGTGAGAGGCAGTGTGGTGTGATAATGAAGAGAAGGGGCCCTGGATATCCCATATTTGGTTTGAATCTTGGCTCTGCCACTTCCTAGCTACATGACCTTAGGCAGTGTGTTTATTTATGCAGCTTCGGTGTTCCACAGCTCTCCGATGTTCTTTATAATGGTACCTACTTCATAGGAAATAACAAGGAGGAAAATGTAAGGCTCGTGACAACACAGCCTGGAACATAGGAGACTCAATAAATATTCACTGTTGTTATGTCATGATTCTGGGCAATTCTCCTTCAAGGTTCAGTAGTAACAGAAATATGAATCTGATTGATGATTATTTGCAGGGTGAGAAAATTATCCACAGGCTCAACAGGTTAAGAACAATGGTTCTTTTTTTTTAAGATTTTATTTTTTCTCCCCAAAGCCCCCTGGTACATAGTTGTATATTCTTTGTTGTGGGTCCTTCTAGTTGTGGCATGTGGGACGCTGCCTCAGCGTGGTTTGATGAGCAGTGCCATGTCCGCGCCCAGGATTCGAACGAACGAAATACTGAGCCGCCTGCAACGGAGCGCGCGAACTTAACCACTCGGCCACAGGGCCAGCCCCAAGAACAATGGTTCTTAATCTTCAGTCCTTTGATGCTCTTAGGAGCTTCCAGGGACCCACAAATCATTTGAAATCATATTCAGAAGTGTTGTGTATTTCCTAGTTATCAAAGGTGAATATGACCAAACAGATTCAGAACCATAGTTTGGAAACAAAGTGGTAATATTGGAGACAATCCGTATAAAGTGAGTGTTCAAGATTACAGAAGGCTGAGTAAATCCCATTGCATACTACATACGTACACACATGGGAAAAATAACATGCTTATAAAGATTCTCCATAAGAAGGAAAAATACTTAATGTAATGTGAAGTAATATTTGTAGCTATGAAAAGTACTACTCAAAGGCATTTTTAAAACTATATATGAATCTCATTTAACAATGTAGGGTCGTGTAAGACATTTTGCAAGGTTTGTGTCCAAAACGATATTTTAATTATACTTTTGTGAAAGAGACGTCTGTATCTACTTTTATGGAGAATCTACTATGTACGAAACTCTTTTCTGTCTGCTTTTTACACATTCTTTCAATCTGCTCATTTCACATTACCCGGATTATGTTCATTCACAGAAAAATCTTGGTAGTGAAACTTTTGAATTCTACTGATGATATTACTCAAGGATGTCCAAGAAATGGTAGGTGAAATTTATTTCAATGACGTTGTTTTTCCAATTCTGAGCTAGAGTTCATAGTTTACTTAACGAGTAGAAAGAGTCTCCTCATATTTTTATTTTAAAAAGTATTTTGGATAATATCAATGCTATATTTCCAGGTAGGAATTATATCTGGCTGTTGCTGGAGAGTCCAGTAACCTAAAGAACTAATTGAACAAGAAAAATAAAATTACTGCCCCCCCCCCACACACACACCATTAATCACTAATTATGTTTTGGTGGAGATTTTTCCAGTTATCTGTGAGCATATATTTTTGATCTTGATTCTGCAATATAAAATCACCATATTTGATTATACAAGGTGACAGAGAATTTCTAATTCTTTTCTTTTATTTTAAGATTTTATTTTTCCTTTTTCTCCCAAAGCCCCCCAGTACATAGTTGTGTATTTTTAGTTGTGGGTCCTTCCAGTTGTGGCATGTGGGACGCCGCCTCAGCATGACCTGATGAGTGGTGCCATGTCCGCACTCAGGATTTGAACTGGCGAAACCCTGGGCTGCTGAAGCGGAGCGCACGAACTTAACCACTCGGCCACAGGGCTGGCCCTCCAATTCTTAATTTAAAAAGGAATCCATGGGTTTCATTATACCTCTGTACATGTAAAGAGAAGAAAGAAGGCCCATGATCCCCTTCTGACTTGAAAAGCCTTCTGAGTATTTTCACCTTTTAGGAGCATAGATTTGGCTGTTAAAATTAATTACCAGGAAACGAGATTATCAACTCAGATAGCATTTTAGAATTTGATTTTTTAAAAAGAGATTTAACGTCATTTCACAGAATATAGAAATGATCTCTGATGTCTGAGTGATTCCAAGTATCTGTTGTATGAACAACAATTCCAATGACAGATTTATATTAACAGAAACGTGGAACAGATAGTAAAAGTTACGGATGGTCGTATGTCTCCATGTTGTACCAAAAAACAGTATTTAGACTCTTGTTACATTTCTCAATTTGGCACCTGATCAGATTAGATTCTCTGAGCTCCTGTAGGGTGATGAGGTGGTTTCTCTACCTGCTTGGGGCAGGGGAAGGGCACGTTTTCTCCTTAAGTGTTTGAGAATCTTTTTTGCTAATATTGTTGGTTGAGGAGAATTACATGCTTAAAGCCCAGCTTTGACATTTTTTAGTTAGCATTATAAGAATGCAGGCCAGAGAAACTCAAATTTTATTGTAAGAATAAATGGAATTAGCAGAACTGTGTTTCTTTTAAAATAGTAAATTAAGGAACATGTAAGCTTCTTCACTTCAAAAAGTAACCGCTAACTTACATATAGCAATTATTTTATTAGGTATTTTATTTTTTATTTTATTTATTTTTTTAAAGATTTTATTTTTTCCTTTTTCTCCCCAAACCCCCCCGGTACATAGTTGTATATTCTTCGTTGTGGGTCCTTCTAGTTGTGGTATGTGGGACGCCGCCTCAGCGTGGTTTGATGAGCAGTGTCATGTCTGCGCCCAGGATTCGAACCAACGAAACACTGGGCCACCTGCAGCGGAGCGCGCGAACTTAACCACTTGGCCACGGGGCCAGCCCCTTTATTAGGTATTTTATATGGATTATTTTGCTTAATCTTCCGACCATCTTATATGCTAGGCCGTAGTCTTTCCCAGTTTGCCAGTGAGACTTCAAGGCACTGACGTTATTAACCACTAGAGCTTAAATCTGAAAGTCATGTCCTAAAAGTGTGACCACAGAGTCTGTATTCATTACACCTCCCAAATATTGGTTATTTTTAAAACCTACCTGGCTCACTCAATAATTCATCACAAATGCTTTTTCTTCATTGTTTGTGTGGATCAATATCATAATTATTGATAATAGCGTAATATTCCAGTATATGTTACACCATAATTCTTTTAACATGTCTACTGATAGACATGTTTCCAGCTTTTTATCAAAAATTCACTGAAAAGTATTCTTCTGCATATAACTTGTGTACCTCTGTTTTTGTTCTTTAGGATAAATTTCTCTTTTTTTGGTGAGGAAGATTGGCCTTGAACTAACATCCGTTGCCAATCTTCCTCTCTCTTTTTTTTCCCCTCCCCAAAGCCTCAGTACATAGTTGTTTATCCTACTTGTAAGTCCTTCTAGTTCTGCTATGTGGGATGCTGCCAGAGCATGGCTTGAAGAGCGTTGTGTAGGTCTGTGCCCAGGATCCAAACCGGTGAACCCCGGGCTGCCCAAACAGAGCGCGTGAACTTGACCACTTGGCCACAGGGCTGGACCCTAGGATAAATTTCTAATAGTTGAGCTTCACATAAAAAATCAGACATTTTAAGGGCTTGCAATATGTCTGACCCTGTGATGTTAGCGTTTGGAGTGATTCATTGACTAAAAATTCTTAGCTGTTACTTTTAAATGCTAACAATTCGTCAAGCAGCATAAACAATAAATAGGAATAAGTGTAAGTCAGTATATAGTAAAGGCTGCTAGAGAGATTCAGGTGACATAACTTGGGAATTCATAGGATTGTGGCATTGGTTGGTTTCTGGCCATTACTGTAAGGTATGAACAAGTTTTACTGAGCCCATGGGATCTCTGGAGCTAAGTGGATTTTATTCTGTAAACTTTTCATTTCTAATTTTTTTCTTCAAATGATGTTAGATGTAAAATGAGACTAATAGGATAAGTTAGTTTGGCATCTGTCTGGAATATGTTGTGGCAAGATAAACCTTCAAGAAGACTTTACAGTATTCTGAGCTTTCTCCCGAGAAGAGTGTTTTAAAATTAAATGAAATCTCTGCTTTTTGGAGAATAGCTTCGTCTAACACATACATTTGTGTGTGTGTGTACGCATGTATATTTTTCAGTTAACATATGGCCAATGTTAAAATAATTATGAAGTATATTTAAGACCAAAAATATCAAAATCACAACCAGAAGAAAAGTCATGGTAATATAGGATTGTATAAAAACCACATGAATAAATTACTAGATTTTTCAATCTGTTGATGTCCTATGCCCTGTCCTAAGTCTAACTATCTCTTTTTTAATGATAATCATATTGTACATCCTATTTTTAAAATTTTATTTTTCAATTGACAGTGTGTCTGGAATATTTTCCACGTCCTTAAAAGTTTTCCCACTTAGCATGTAATGGCTGCTCCGTGTTCCGTCGCGTGTGTATTTGGCATTTAACTTGTCAGCTTGGCTAGACTCAAAACACAGAACCAGGCGTAATGAATTCCTTCCCTGTCGTGTTCCTTTCCCGTATATTGACCAACTTAGCTGACCCTGAGGCTGTGAAAGAGCCTCTAGTTTGGATGATGAGGCCTCTTTCAGCCTTGGCCGGTGGGAGTGAAGGCAGGTGGATCTGTTCCTGGCAGGACTGAGCAGCCCGACCTCGGGTCTGGATGAGCCTCCCCAGCATGGGAGCTCGTCTGGGAAATTGACTCCTCTCTTTGGATCTGGCTTCGATGCAGAAGTGACACATTTTACAACTACTTTTGTGAAGCCAGGTGTCCTGGGACTCGGGGGCGAGCTTATATCCATCTTCTGTTTTTCGCGAAATTGTGTGTTCCGTTGTAGGAGACTAATTTTGGAAGACAAAATGGAGGAACGAAAAGATTTTATTAAATTAAGTCATGTCGAGAGCACTAAAACCTTTTTTCTTTCAGCTCTGGCTTCTCTGGAGTTTGAATTTTTTTCGATGGGGGAACACTGAAGAGGACTGATCAGGTCTTACGTTTCTAAAACCATGACCTGTGTAAGTTGCTTATTCCTGTCTCCTTGCAATATTACGATTTTGGGTTATGTGGATTTTTCATTAATTAACCTAAAAATCCTACTTAAGAGGGCCTCATTCAATTATCTGCTCCCCAGTTTGTCCTAAAATCAGAAGAAGTGATAGCAGATAGCTCAGTTTCCTTCTTATGAGTGTTTGCTATCCGGTGTTTGCGTTTATCATCTAATTTACTCAATCCACTTTCGTGCTTATTCTGCAATCAAAGGCTGTGATGGAGCAGTAAAGGAGTGAAGTCCCACGAGGAAAATATTTGAGTTTCCTTTACAGGTTCTCTGGTTTGATGAATTAGAGATGTTGGTCCCATTTAATTACCATAAGTAGACTTTGAAATTCTCCACAGACCTCAGTTGTTAGGCAGATAAGATGGAAATTGCTATCAGTTGGTCTCAATCTTAGTATGTGATGAAATCTCATGTTCTTTGAGAATTTTAGAATGATTGGAAACATTTATGTCATGCCTGTTACCAAGGAATTATTGAGAGACAAATATATTTTGTGGTTGAATGTGATCTGTTGATTTTGGGTATCTATTTGATTTTGGCTCATCCTACATCAGTACACACCTAGGAACAAGAAAAACGTTGAGTGAGTG
Organism: Equus quagga; assembly: GCF_021613505.1. Lineage (NCBI taxonomy): Eukaryota > Metazoa > Chordata > Mammalia > Perissodactyla > Equidae > Equus > Equus quagga. The sequence goes on along the minus strand of NC_060279.1, from coordinate 99,225,165 downwards.
ATGGAAGATGGCAATGAATGAGAACATTATCCTAAGGAGTATATGTGTTGATTTCTAGAACTGATGAAGACCTTTGAAATTTCATCCAACCAAGTATCTAAATGTCAAGGATGGATTAAGTCTGAGATATCCATAACAAAGTGGATTGTTACACAGCCAAAATTTGTCAGTCAAAGAATGCTTATGATGGCTCTGACAAAGATGAACTGGAGGCTTGTGGAAATACAAAATTTTTTTCATAAGCTTTTTTTAATACAGAAATTTTTATATACCATTTGGGAGGGAAATCCCATCTTTTTTTTTACTTTAAAGGGAAAATAATTGAGAGTCTTGCATTTATTGAGAATTTATGCATCATGCAACTAGCTGACTATGTGATTGCATCTTTACTTTACTGAGTAGGGAAACTTTAATTTTATCCATTCCCAAGCAGTTCTGAGTGATTACGGTAGCCTGCAACCTACACAAAGACTTGTCTGTAGCAAGAGGATTCTTCAGGAATATGGAGACACTCTGCTTTAATTTTCTAGCTCTCTTATACTGTATCACTCCCTTCTCTAATGCACTCCTGTAACCTCCTGTCTTTCCACCTTGAAAACGTTTGTTAAATTTCATACCACGTGGGTTTGCAGTTTCAGGAATTAGTGACCTTCAGGGATGTGGCCATAGACCTCTCTCGGCAGGAGTGGGAATACCTGGACCCTGTTCAGAGGGACTTGTACAGGGATGTCATGCTGGAGAACTATAGGAACTTGGTCTCACTGGGTAAGTTTGTTTGTCACAAGACATTTAGAATGCGCTCTGTGCTATGTTAACTTGCAACACAGTGAATTTCAAAGCTGTCTTTCAAGATGGAAGTTGAATTTCTTTTTCTTGTTCCCAGAGGAAGGTTTGAGGTCTGTTAGTTTGGCAATGACTCTGCCACTAACCATCATCCTTTTCTCTGTCTTTTAGTGACATGCAAATTTACCTCTGGCCCTTCTTATAATTGCCTCCTTTCCTTAATGGCCAAGGGGCTGGACAAAAATTCTTTATATTTATTCAGTGTACAGCTGTTGTCTAAGAAGCCTGGTTTCCCATTGTGTTCATGCTGGAAATTGCTGTAGATGTGCTGTGCCATCCTCTGATCCACCTGCAGGGACAACAACTAGATGTAGAGTCTGATAGCATCTGACTCTCAGAAGAGCCTCTCTCTATGATTTATATAGCGGTGGACTGGATGAACAGTATTCATTTAAAACTGAAGAACCCACACTTCATTTCCTGCAACCAATTTTATATGATTTATGGTTGAAAGTTATAATTCATGAACATTGCATTTATAATTGAATGAATATTTTGTAAATGAATCGGGATACTTCTTGTTTTCCTCTTAGGGAAATAAAATCATTGTAATTGGTACTGTGTTCGAGACACTCTTCCCTGTGGGGAGGGGAATACACACACACACACACATATACATGCATACATTTAATCATCAAACAGCCATATGCTAATAGGATTATCATACCCATTTTACTTGTCAACATTGTGGAACAGTGACTTGAAATGACTTGTTCAAAGTCACAAGGTTGGTAGGTATTAGAAAAATTTGTGCCCAGGCCCTCTGGCTCCAGAGAGTGCTCTCAAACGTTGTTTCCCTTTTCTATCACATTCTCTTAAGAGGCAGAGCTGTATAAGTTTAAATTAAAATAAAGTTTCACCATACCTGCCTGGTTTCTTAAGTCATCTCATTCTTCTATTTGAAGTCTTTTTCAGTAACACTTAACCTTTATTTTGTTACAAATTTTTTTTTTTTTAAAGATTTTATTTTTTTCCTTTTTCTCCCCAAAGCCCCCTGGTACATAGTTGTATATTCTCCGTTGTGGGTCCTTCTAGTTGTGGCATGTGGGACGCTGCCTCAGCGTGGTTTGATGAGCAGTGCCATGTCCGCGCCCAGGATTCGAACCAACGAAACGCTGGGCCACCTGCAGCGGAGCGCGCAAACTTAACCACTCGGCCACGGGGCCAGCCCCTATTTTGTTATAAATTTAACCAAAGCTAAAGCTTTTGTGAGTTTTGTTTTTATTTCTATACCATGTGACATTTTTTTCTTGTAAGCAGGACATTCCATTTTGAAGCCAGATGTGGTTGACTTATTGGAGCAAGGAAAAGAGCCCTGGATGATTTTGAGGGAAGAAACACGAAGACAGCACACAGGTGAGGACGGCCAGGAAGGCGGAGGGGAGCCTTGGGGGTGGGTAGCAGCCTGTGTGGTAAGGAGCTACATTCCTGTGTTGTTTGTAAAGCCCTCCCCCAAGGCACCAAGACTTGTGGCACATGACCTTGTGACCTGGGGAGGAAATAAAAATCTCAACATGAGCTGGAAAGGAAACTTCAACTTTACTCCATTTACCAGGCACCTTATTTCTGTTATATTTCAAACCCGTTTTCATTGATGAGGAATCTCATTTTTCATTGGTGCAGTATTTTACCTATATTTTGGACTCAACTGCTGTCCAGCTCCTCTTTTGCGTACACACACAGAGACATTATGCAATGACGTTGAACAAGACGTACAAGGTTCCTGCTGTCGTGGAATTTACATTGTACTAGAGTGAGGAGATATAACAATAAACAGATAAACATGGATAAATAACATTATGCAGTGGAATGAGCTGTACTGGAAAGTAAGCAGAGATTGGGCCATTTTAGATAAGGTGGTTGGGGATGACTTTTCTAAGGTGGTAATATTTGAGAAGAGACATGATATAAGGGCCCAGGCCATCTGTCTGGGAATAATATCCCAAGAGGAATGAACAGCTTGGAAGGCTCTAGATGGTGGGGGTGAAGCGGGAAAGGGAGGGGAGACTGGAGGGAGGGGGCTGGAGAGAGCTTTGTGAGTTTGAGGAGCATCTTTGTAGACCCGACTAGAGGTCCTCAGGACAGTGTATCAAGAAGTGAGGTCACACTGTGAGGAGGAGTCAGATCATACGAGGTTTTGTTGGATTTGAATTGTTAGGGATAGTAAATATTAGAATCAATTATGTAAACTGTTTTTTTAATTTTTAACTTTTAAACCATTTTTTAAAATACTAAAAAAACACAGAGAACAACAAACAAATGTCTGAGCTTAATGAGTTATATAGAGAAAACACCCATGTTACTACACCCAGGTCAGGAGATAAAACTTTTTTTAGAAATATCTTCAGAGTCACAGAAAGGTTGTAATAATAATACAAAAGATTCTTGTATGCCTTTCAGCCAATCTTTCCAAATGAGGAGACAAGCTTTTCTAGTCAACCCTGAAGTCCTCCATATATCTCCACTCAGTCACAATCTTCCCCCTCCTGCCAAGTCTAACCACTGTTCTCGTTTTTTTTTTTTTTGAGGAAGATTAGCCCTGAGCTGAAGATAAGCCTTGAGCTAACATCTGCTGCCAGTCCTCCCCTTTTTTTTTGCTGAGGAAGACTGGCCCTGAGCTAACATCCGTGCCCATCTTCCCCCACTTTATATGTGGGATGCCTACCACAGCATGGCTTGCCAAGCAGTGCCAGGTCTGCACCCAGGATCCAAACTGGTGAATGCCAGGCCACTGAAGCAGAACATGTGCACTTAACCACTGCGCCACTGGGCTGGCCCCTCACTGTTCTGATTTTTTTTTTTAGATTTTTTTTTTCCTTTTTCTCCCCAAAGCCCCCTGGTACATAGTTGTATATTCTTCGTTGTGGGTCCTTCTAGTTGTGGCATGTGGGACGCTGCCTCAGCGTGGTTTGATGAGCAGTGCCATGTCCGCGCCCAGGATTTGAACCAACGAAACACTGGGCCACCTGCAGCAGAGCGCACGAACTTAACCACTCGGCCACGGGGCCAGCCCCTCACTGTTCTGATTTTAATGGGAATAAGTTCCTTCCTTTTCTTCCTCCCTCCAATTTCTTTATATTCTTTTAAGTCTTCTTTAATCTCTAAGTTTTCCTTCATCTCCTTTTTTTTTGTTCCTAACCGTGTACTTGCTGAAGAAAATATCTTCTGTTGTGTATTTTGCTGATGCCATCCTGGGATTTACTTAAACTTGTTCTGTGACCTCTCTGTGTTATAAGAGAGGAAGACAATTCCTCTACCCTCTAGGTCCTTCTGGCTGGTCTATGAATTAAATTGACATGAGACGGAATAACAGGAGAAAATCAGATAAAGCTTTATAACATGTATACATGGGAGAAACCCAGGAAAGCTGAGTAACTTGAGGTTGCCACCCTAAATACCATCTTCAGCTAAAGACAAAGGAGGATGTTGGGGGTGGGGGAGTCAGTTATAGGAGATTACCAGAAAAAGCACAGTGAACAAGAGTAAAGTGATTATGCAGATTTAAGTCCTTGCCTGCCACATTGATGAGTTTGTAGTGATAAGGTCATCCCCCTTTCTTCCTGATACAGAGAGGGAGACAACTTTACAGGTGGAGATTTCTCTTAGAAATGTAAATGTCTCTTACAAAGGGTAATTTCTACTTGGTTTTCAGAGCTTCTCCCCTGTCTGCAGTTTCTTAAAAGTAACCAGCCCAAAAGAATCCTCATGCCAGAGACACATCTTGAGGAGGCACATTCTGCTCCCCTACAGTATCCTCTAAATAACTAATGGGATCAAGAAGCTTAATTGATTTAGATGGATTTTTATTTTTTGGCAATACTGCTTCCCGGGCGGTGTTGTGTCCATAATATGTTGGTGTTATCAAATGCGGGCTCCCCACATATCAGAGAACTGAGCTCATTGCTTGCTACGTTAAAGGAGGACACCGCCTCTGAAGCACTTTGGTAGTGTCTCAGAGCGGGAGAGGCAAGGCTGCATCCTATTGACAGCTGCAAGTTCAGTTTAAGGCCAGTCGTTCAGTGTGGAGACTTGATTAGGGTTGGGTGAAGATCAAGATAGAACAGTGGAAAATTAGTGGAAATCACTAGATGAGAATCCTGAGGCTTGGGATTCAAAGAATCCTAGAGCACAAACTGTTGATGTTTTCTATCGAAGAGCTGGATCCTACAGGAACTTGCTGTAATGAAGACAGTGGATAGTTACATGACAGTAGAGACAGGAAGGTCCATGTGGGGACTGGTAGTTCCGGTTCTCTGTGACCGGGCTGAGTGGGGAAGACGATGGTTTAGGTTCTTAGCATATACTGTCTACTTGTCTCCCTTTTTGTAATTTTAGCAAGCATTGATGTTCAGTGCCTAGATGTGTTAATTTGTTAAGACATTCCAAAATAATCATATTTTAATTCTAACATTCATTTTCACTTATTAGTTAGAAATTTTCTATAAACAACTTTTACATCATCTACTGCTTGGTAACCTACTGATATAGTTTGTATAATAAAGGTTAAATAAATGCTTGATTCTTTCCCTTTATTTGTCTTTTCCACAGTTAAACAGTTGTTACCTTAGCATTCCTTCCCAGGTGACCAGAGAGTTATTTTATTGTCATTATAAATTTATGAGTTTATGCATGTTAATTTGTATTTTAGCCCATTGCACTTATTAGCCTTTTTATTCCTCAAATTTTTGCATCCCAGGTCACTGGGCCTCATAATGTTGCCTCTCGAGTCCTTCAGATCCCTCTTAGTCTTGAATAACTTGTTTATGTCTGTTATGACAAGATGTTCTGGGCTTGTCTTGTACATTTCCTGTCCCAAGCTTTTAATCAGCCATGTCTGAGAACTTTTGATTTCATTTAGCGGGAAATGGTGTTCTGTGACCATAAACTGCACATTAGAGGTGCCTATGTTTTCTGGTTTGGAGATTATTTCTAGGCTTTTTACTGGATAAAGATAGGAAAGATAGATAGATAGATTTAAAACAGATACATATGTGTGTGTTTTCATATTTAAATAAAAATAAAATACCTGATGAGTTCACCTGTCAACTTCCTAGCTGGTTTTAGAACTAAACAGTGTTTAATTGAACTTTTCTTGGCCAAATTTAGGACTAAATGGTGTTTAATTGAACTTTTCTATCTTTGATCTGTATCTCTTTTGTTTAGCATCAATTCTCCAAGACTCTGCTGGTGATAAAAATTAAAATATCACACACTCCTTAATTTCCTTTATCCTTTATGACACACAAAACATTCTCAGAATGTTAATAACTTTACTTACGTTACTACCAACACGATTACTGAAAACAGTTATGTTTTTGAATATGCCCAAACTCCTCTAATTTACAGTTTTACTGTAATTATATTTTAAAATATAAAGCCACGCATAGTATGCTCTCTCCCTTACAACCCTTATTTATTCTTAATCTAATGCAGTCATGCGCCGCGTAATGGCGTTTCGTTCAACAACTGTCCACATATACGACGGTACCATGTATATAGCACCGTAGAGCCCATCTGAGTGGTAGGCTGTACCCCCTAGGTTTGTGTGAGTGCACCCTATGATGTTTGCACATCGACAGAATCACCTAACGATGCATTTCTCAGAACGTGTTCCCGTTGCTGAGTGGCACAGGACTGTGTATATTTTTAAGTCCATAATTGTTACTATATTTAATGCTCAAGCACCCGTGGCCTCGCTGCACTGATTCCTGCCCATGAGAGTTCACACGGTCTTCCAGGAGCTCTCTTTTCCACAGGTCCAGAGCTTCAGTGCTAGATGAGACCCACATCAGGCAAGTGTGGGAGCTCTCACGTCTTAAGAAGTTAGCTGCTCCACACATGGCTACGATGTCTGATGTAAGGATTCTCCAGGCAGAGCCTCCACAGTCTTCCAAAGGACATGCCCCTTAAAGAAATGCTGTCTCCAGAGAAACTCAAAATATGGTGTTCTCTCAGTCTGGCCAGGAGCAATTCAGCAATTGGGTCCATTTTGCCATCGATAATGAGACTTACTAGCATAGTTGACACATTCTGGTTTCTCTGTTTTTAGGGAAGCAGAATTAGACAGTTAACCCAAGACCAGATCCTCATGCAGAATGGACAAGTGTTTTGTTAACCTTTTGCCCAAATCACCCAAGAGATTTCGCAATGCTATAAGAATATTTTCCTGGGGCTGGCCTGGTGGTGTGCTGGTTAAGTCCGCACACTCCACTTTAGCAGCCTGGGGTTTGTGGGTTTGGATCCCGGGTGTGGACCTATGCACCACTCACCAAGCCATGCTGTGGTGGCATCCCACATACAAAAAAAATAAAGAAACATTGGCACAGATGTTAGCTCAGGGACAGTCTTCCTCAAGCAAAAAGAAGAAGATTGGCAACAGATGTTGACTCAGGGCCACTCTTCCTCACCAAAAAATATATATTATCCAATATATAGTCCACCTTCAAATTTATCCCAATTATCCTAAAAATGTCTTTTTAGATACTTTTAAATCTCAGATAAAATCAAGGGACATCTATCATATTTAATTGTCATGTCTCTTTAGCATCCTTTAATTCAAAATATTTCTCCCACCTTGTTTTTCATGAAATTGACATTTTTAGAGTCCAGACCTCTCCATTTTTTCAGAATATATTATAGTTTGCAATATATGTCTTCCTTATCAATAGAATCAAACTAAATATACATGGAAAAATTACTACTAGCAGATGTTATATTCTTCCTATTGTATCTCATTAGGAGACAAATAGTAGCAGTTTCACTGGCAGTGCTCATACAGTAACTTGGTTGAATGGGAGTTTGTGCCCTGGGTAATGCTAATATGATATAACTTGTTTTAGGTGCTTTCCATGAATAGATCACTTTCTCTTTTATTAACAAGCCGTCTGTGGTGTGAGACTGTGAACGTTGTGTTCCCTAACAAACCTTCACCTAGTGGTGGCTGAATCAGTTAAAATGATGGTGATTTTTCTGATTGTGTCATTCCTTCTACATTCATTTACTAACATTCTTCTCTAATGAAGAACCCCCCTTGTCTTTTTAAATTATGATGGACTCTCAAGTTTATTCAATGTGTTTTTTAATATTTTTAATTTCAAAATAATTTTAGATTTCCAGAAGAGTTACAAGGATAGTACAGAGAGTGAGGGAATACCCTTCATCCAGCTTCCCCAATTATTAATATCTTCTGTAACTGTAGCACATATCACAACTAAGAAATGAACATTTGTACAATCTGTTGATATTATTTAATGATAGACTTTATTCAGATTTTACCAATTTCCCACAAATGCCTTTTTTCTGTTCTCAGACCAAAGCCAGAAGGCCATTTTGTATTAGTCATTATGTTTCTCCCATCTTTTCTAATCTATGGCAGTTTCATGGACTTTCTCATCTTTCATCTCCTTGATACTTTTTAAGAGTACAGTTATTATGTAGATTATTCCTTAGTTTGGGTTGGACTGATGCTTCCTCAAAGGTAAACTGAGATTGTTTATTTTGGTAACAGTCCCACAGAAGGGATGGTATGCCCTTCTCAGTGCTGTATATCGGAGGGTCCGTGACATAGACGCGTGTTATTGCTGGCGCTGTTAACCTTGACCATTTGGTTAACGTACTGTCTGCCAGGTTTCTGCACTTAAAGTGAGTATTTTTCCCTTTATAATTGATGTATATCTTGAGGGAGATACTTTGACTTAATGGGCTGTCATGATGTGCTCATGTAAATACACAGGGAGAGTTCTTGTATGTTCAAATTGTTTGCTTTTGTACTCGAGTGATAGTTTGGCTGGATATAAAATTCTTAATTCATCTTACTTTTCTTGAGAACTTCATACCTAGTGCTGCATTATTTTCTGAGTTTAAACAGCACTAAGTGTACATCTAATGCCCACTATATATTCCCTCCCTTTGAAATGACTTGATCGTTTTGCCTGGCAACCAAAAGTTTGTGTTTTTTTGGGGGTTTTTTGGGGTTATAATAACTCTAATAGCATGTGTTTCTGAATTGACCATTCTGAGTTAGTTTTCCTTGGGACACGTTGTGGCCTTTCGGTATGTGATTCACCTGTTGATAATCTCAGGAAGTTTTTCTTGAGTGATGTCTTAAAATGTTAATTCTCTCCAGTTATTTTTCTTTTGACTTTGGATACCATAATTTTACATATACTTTATTTCTTTTGCATATCTTCCATAGCTGCTGTTTTTTCTTTTTCAATATTTACTGTGAGATATAACAAATAGTTTCGCATGTACAAATGTACACCAGTAGGCAAGTATCACCCAGGTCAAGAAATTGAATACTGCCATTGCTCTAGGATTTATATGTACATTGCTGATCACAAACTGTCTCTTTACTGAAAGGTTACCATATTCTGATATTTTTGATAATCATTTCATTTCTTTATAGTTTTTAGCATTTACATATGTGTCTCAAACTACATGGTGTTTTTAATTTAGGAAGTTTGTTATTGGACTCATTCTCTACATTATCTATAATGCTTTCTTCTTTCCCTAAACATTGTGCTTTAAGATTCACCTGTGTTGGGGCTGGCACAGTGGCATAGAGGTTAAATTCATGCGTTCCACTTTGGCAGCCCAGGGTTCACAGGTTCAGATCCCAGGCAGGGACCTGCACGCTGCTCATCAAGCTATGCTGTCGCAGCATCCCACATACAAAATAGAGGAAGGTTGGCACAGATGTTAGCTCAGCAACAATTTTCTTCACCAGAAAAAAAAAGATTCATCTATGTTTTTGTATATAGTTCTAGATGATTCATTTTTTTGACATTGATGTTTAGTATTACTTTTTTATGACTATGCAACAGTATACTTTCTACTATTATTTATCGACATGTGCATTCATTGCAGTTTTGGTTATTATGAACGATGCTATTATTAACATTCTTGTAAATAAATTCTGTTGCAAATATCTGTTTTTCTCTTCTCTGGTGAAATTACTGATTACATCAACTCCTATAGATGGTTTTGAATTGTTTTCCAGAGAAATTGTAACAATTTGCACTCCCAAAAGCACTGTGTGAGAGTTTTCATAACTCCACATCTGTGTCAACTTGCCAGACTTTCTGATTTGCTAATCTTATAGGCAGGCACATGGTGCATTAGTGGTTTTTTCCTTTAGCTCTTCTTTCCATTTGAAATTCACTTAAAAAAATGAAATAATTTTAGACTTATGGAAAAGTTGCAAAGATTGTACAGAAAATTCCTCTATGCCCTACATCTAGCTTTCTTTAATGTTAGCATCTCAGTATCAGTTATTAACATTGAAACAGTACTGTTCATTAATCTACAGGCTTTATTGAAATTTCACTGTTTTCCTCACTAATGCCCTTTTCCTGGTCAAAGATCCAGTCTGGGATCTCACCTTGCATATTTGTCTTTCCAATATGTGGCAGTTCCTCAGTCTTTTTTGTTTCTTTTAATTTTTAATGACCTCACCACCTTTGAAGAGGACTGGTCAATTATTTTGTAAAGTGTCCCAAAATTGGACTTTGTCTGATTTTTGCACATAATGAGACTGGAGTTCTGCATTTTGGGAAAGATTATTGTAGATGGAGGGGGCCCTCTGAGTGCATCGTGTCAGGTTCTATGCTGTCGGTACTGGTGACGCTAACTCCGATCACTTGGTTGAGGTGGGGTTTCTTAAGTTTCTCCACTGTAAAGTTACTATTTTTTTTCTTTTTATTAAGATTATGATAGTTTACAACCTTGTGAAATTTCAGTTGTACATTATTGGTAGTCATGTTGTAGGTACACCACTTCACCCTTTGTGCCCTCCCCCCCACCCTCCCTTTCCCCTGGTAACCACCAATCAGTTCTCTTTGTCCATATGTTAACTTCTACCTATGAGTGGAGTCATACCGAGGTCGTCTTTCTCTGTCTGGCTTATTTCACTTAACATAATACCCTGGATGATTTTATCCTTTTTATGGCTGAGTAGTATTCCATTGTATATAGATACCATATCTTCTTTATCCAATCATCCGTTGCTGGGCACTTAGGTTGCTTCCACGTCTTGGCTATTGTGAATAATGCTGCGATGAACATAGGGGTGCAACGGACTCTTGAGATATCTGATATCAGGTTCTTAGGATAGATACCCAGTAGTGGGATGGCTGGGTCATAAGGTATTTCTATTTTTAACTTTTTGAGAAATCTCCATACTGTTTTCCATAGTGGCTGCACCAGTTTGCATTCCCACCAACAGTATATGAGGGTTCCTTTTTCTCCACAACCTCTCCAACATTTGTCACTTTTTGTTTTGGATATTTTTACCATTCTAACAGGTGTAAAGTGATATCTTTAAAGTTACTATTTTTACCTTTGTAATTGATAAGTATCTTGTGACTTTGAGACTGCATATCTCCTGTTTGGCATCATGCTTTCGGCTACTCTTAGCATCTAATATTGGTTCTTATCTGTCACACTTATTATTGTGGTGTTTGGTAATGGTGATTTTTTCTATTTCCATCCTTCCTTTTACAATCAGTTATTAATTAGAATTCTACCATAAGCTAGAGGTGTTATCTTCTCTGTTTGTTTACTTACTCAATTATTTACTTATATTAATATGGACTCATGGATATTTATTTTATCCTGTGGGTTATCATCCAGTGTATCATTTACTTTGTTGCTCAAATTGTCTCAGCTGTGGGTATTCAACAGGGTTGCCTTTTATGTCCTTTTGACATGTACCCATCATTCTTTGAGGATTTCCTTCCTTTCAGGCTCCAGGTTCATCTTTTATTTTCCCTGCTTCTAGCCCTGGAATCAACCAGCTTTCCAAGGAGCTATGGTTCCTTTGATTGGAGGATGATTGTAGAAACCAAGATCTGGGTATAGGTGAGCTCAGTGCTCCTGGGGTATCATACAGCTGCATTGATGTACATGTGTGTGCAGGTATTTTATACATGTTAAAAACCATGAAGTCAGGGGCCGGCCCAGTGGCCCAGCAGTTGAGTTCACATGTTCCGCTTTGGTGGCCCAGGGTTTGCAGGTTCGGATCCCGGGTGTGGATGTGGCACTGCTTGTCAAGCCATGCTGTGGTAGGCATCCCACATATAAAGCAGAGGAAGATGGGCCTGGATGTTAGCTCAGGGCCAGTCTTCCTCAGCAAAAAGAGGAGGGTTGGCAGCAGATGTTAGCTCAGGGCTAATCTTCCTCAAAAAAAAAGAAAACAAACAAACCATGAAGTCATACTGTTACTTCTGATTCTAACCTAACTCTACAGGGTTCAATTTAGCCTTTCCTCTCCTAATTTGTGCTTTCTCTGACAGTGAAAGACCTCCCTACCTTTCTCACACCTCTTGTTACTTACTTACTTATTTGGTCAATCCTATGAAATGCATGAAATTGTTTCATAATTTCCACCCACTTTTTCTGTGAGAAGCAAATTTATTATCCAGAGTATAATATTTCTACAGTTCTCTTTGCCTTTAGCATTAGTGTCCAGTCAAAATAGTGTGTTCTAAAATTGTTTAGTTCTTTTCCCCCCTTCAGTTTGATTACAGTCTTCATTTTTGGTAGAATTAGCTTCATTGATTCTTTTAGGAACTCCCTCTCCCCTACATCCTGTTTGACATTTAATTATTTATTTCTGGAATATGTGACATATTATCCTGGTTCTAGGAGTGAGATCCATACAGAAAAGAATTCTCAGTGAAGTGTTGCTCCCTTTCTCATTTTTAATACCTTATTCCCATTCCTTCCACCCCATTCCCGCTCAGTCCTTCTAGGTAAGTGGTCTCATCCGTTTCTGGTTTATTCCTCCTGATTTAGTTTACACAAACAGATACTTATATACCCCATTCTTACATGTACTTCAGCGTGTCTTAGATCCTGAGTTGCACTTGGGTGTTTTCACTGAATAGTTTATCCTGGAAATTAATTCAGACAGTTCAGAGATCTTCCTCATTGTTTTTATGACTGCTTAGTACTCCTGTGTGTGCCTGGACCATAGTTTATTCAGTGACTCTCCTATGTATGGGCTTTTAGGTTGTTTTCAGTGTTTTGTACTTATAAATAATGTAACAATGAATAGCCTTGTCCATAGGTATTTTTCTGTTGTTGGAAGTATAGCTTCACGGTTGATTCCTAGAAGTGTGCTTGCTGGTTCAAAAGGTAATTGCATGTGATTTCTGGATGATACTGTCAAAGGCCCCCTCCAGCAGGGTTGCGCCAGTTTGCATTTCTGCTAGCCGTGTATGAGTGTGTCCCGGTAGCTGTGAATATACATATTGCTCGAATCTTGGAGAATTCCCCTTCTCCAATAAAAAGCTCAACAGAATATGTTGTCATATCTTTTAATTTTCACCAATCTGATAGGTGAGAAATGGTATCTCACTGTTTTAATTTGCATTTTTTCTGAATGAGAGTGAATATTTTTTCATATGTTTAAGAGCCATTTCTCTATATTGTGTGAATTGCTGGGTTTGTTTCTTTCTCCTATTTTTCTATCTGGTTTTTTATCCCTTGTCCCTCAATTTTTAACAGTGGTTTGTTTTTATTTTTGTTTTTGTTTTTTTTGAGGAAGATTAGCCCTGAGCTAACTACTGCCAATCTTCCATTTTTTGCTGAGGAAGACTGGCCCTGAGCTAACATCCATGCCCATCTTCCTCTATTTTATATGTGGGACGCCTACAAGAGCATGGCTTTTGCCAAGCGGTGCCATGTCCGCACCCGGGATCCAAACCAACGAACCCTGGGCCGCTGAGAAGCAGAACATGCAAACTTAACTGCTGTGCCACCGGCCAGACCCCAGTGTTTTTATGTATTAGCCCTTTGTCTGAAATATATGTTGCATATATTTTTTCCTAGTTTCTCAGTTGTTTTTTGACTTTGGTTACGGCAGTTTATTCTTTTTTTTAGGGTAGTCAAATTCGTCAATCTTATCTCTGAATTTTGTATCATGGTTAGAAATTATCTCAAGGTTAAAGATAAATATATTTATTTTCTTCTATTACTTGTATGGTTTCGTTTTTTACATTTAACTCCCTAATCCATTTGGGAAACCACTGTGTAATCCAAGGTCACAAAAATTTACTACTATGTTTTCTTCTCCAACGTTGCTAGATTTAGCTCTTAAATTTAGGTCTTTGATCCATTTTGAGTTAATTTTCATACGTGATGTAAGGTGTAGATTCTTTTGCAAATGAATATCCACTTATCCCAGCACTATTGCTAAAAAGACTCCACTGAATTTTGTTGGTACCCTTTTTGATAACGAATTGACCATAAATTTGAGGTTTTATTTCTGGACTTTGAGTTCTATCCTTTGGATCCATATATCTGTCTTTATGCTAGTACCCTACTGTCTTGATTTACTGTACTGTAGTAAGCCTTGAAGTAAGTTTTGAAATCAGGAAGTACAAGTACTGTTACTTTGTCCTTTTTTCAAGATTATTTTGGCTGTTTGGAGTCTCCTGCATTTCCATATGATCACCTTGTCATTTTATGCAAAAAAGGCAGTTGACATTTTGATTTTGATTGTGTTGCATCTTTAGATCATTTTGTGGAGCACTGTCATCTTAATATTATTTAGGTATTTAATTTCTTTCAACAATGTCTTTCAAATTGTCAGTGGGTAGATTTCATGCTTCTTTTGTTAAATTTATTCCTACATATTTTATTCTTTTTGATACTACTGCAAATGGAATTTATTTCTTAATTTTGCTTTTGGATTGATAACTCTTGATTTTAGTAAGTTGATTTTACATCCTGGTGTACTATCATATCACCTGCAGATAGCCATAGTTTTATTTCTTTTTTACCTCTTTTTCTACCTGTATTTGATTTATCATGTCTAATTGAATTGGCTGATATCTTTAGTACAGTCTCGAATAGTTGCAGAGATAGTGGGCAACCTTGATTTGTTTTTGATCTTGGCAGAAATGCCTGTAGTGCCTCCCCACGTAATAAGATGCTAGCTTTAGACCTAAGGAGTGTGTGTGTGTGTGTGTGTGTGTGTATGTGTGTGTGTTATGTTATGGAAGCATCCCTCAGCTCCTATTTGCTTGATTTCTTCTTTGCTAATCTTTTACATATTCTCCATTGATATTCATAAGGTTTTTGGTCCATAATTTCTTTTAATGTCTCTTATCAGGTTGAGATGTCAATATTGTATTTTTTCATAAAAATTATAAAACATTTGGGAGGTTTTCCTTCATTTTCAATGCCCTGGAACAATTTGTAGAGCGTTAGCACTACAGCTGAACGCAATCATGGCCTTCTGCTACTTGTCTCCCAACGTTTCCTCCAAAAAGAATGTTGAACAAAGGAATCACAGAGTAGTGAATCTAGACAAAATCCACATCCTTAGCATAACTTAAAGGCGAGATACCAAAAGTTCCCGACAACTGTAAGAAAAAGACGAAAGTTTAAAATCCCAGGGCACACTCTCCCAGTGAAGGCTGCTCTCCTTGCTGTTTATTGATGAAATTAGTGAGTATCAAAAGAACACTGCAGGGAAAATGACCTGTATCTAGTTTTACCATTTGGTAAGATTTTGCCGTATCCACTTTATTTCTCTCTGTACCATATCTACTGAGCTCTTTGAAAGTATGTCTTGGACATCATGACTCAACCCCTAATCATTCAGTAAGCATCTCTTAAGAATAATTATATTTCCACAAATAAAGGTGTGTTTTTAAAAGTTTATGTAGATATTTTTCTCACAGAGAAGATTCTGTTCTACATAATTGCTAAAATTTTTCTCAGGAATCATGCTTTCTCCATTTACTGACATAATTGTATGTTTTTTTTCTCCGTTGTTCTGTTACTGCATATGTTGAATTCTGTTTATTGACTGACCCTGCATTCTGGAATCCAGTTTGGTCATGTGTGTTGATATGTTATCCCTTTTCAATATTTTTAGATTTGAATTTTTAGTATTTTCTTTAGGTTTCATGAATGAGATTTGCTTGTAATATTCCTTTTTTTCCTCTAAGGTTGGATATAAAAGTTTTATTAGCTTCATGAATGTGTTGAGGAAGATATACCGTCCCTGCTCTGGGAATGTTTGAAGAAATATGCCAGAAAAACCATCTGGGCCTTGAGTTTCCCTTGTAGATTTTTTTTTAACTTATTCAAATTATGTAATGCTTATAGAAGTTCTGAAGTTTTCTGTGTGTTGATTTTGTAGAAGCTATTCTTTTAGACATTTATGCGTTTCATCCAGGTTATTTACATAATGTTTTTTTTCATGATGTTATTTTACTGCATTTGTGATGTGTGAAGGGCCTATAAGTCAGGTCCCTTTTAGCATTCCTGCATTGAATATTGTCGGATTCTCTTTTTTATCAATCTTGAGAGAATTACATTAGTAACATTGGTTTAAAATAAAATATTTGGCATGTGGATCTTCTGTGGTATTTGTGGACTTTATTTTGTAAAATTGTTGGACTTTTTCCTTTCTGATTTTTGTTTATTTTGTTGCTCTTTTCCTGGCTTCTTGTGATGAATGTTTAGATGGTTAATTTTTAAGTTTCTTTCTATACTCATAGGTATTTACGTCTATAAGTTTTTTTCTACTTCTTTAACTGTATTAAATATAAATGGATGCAAGCATATTATAATTCAATTCAAGATAATTTCCAAATGGAAATTTAGAAAAGACTGCCTTAGGTCAAGGTGTGCTTTTACCTTCCTTCTCCCAGCTTCTTATTTTTGAAAATTATCAAGCCAAACAAGAATATTAAAAATATATATGTGGTTAATTACCCTTCACATAGATTTAACTTTGGTTATTAACATTTTGCCTTACTTTTTCTTTCTATATATGCACCTTTCTTCTTGGCCCACTTGATGGTAAGTAGCAATTACTATTAAATTTCACCTCTCAAATACTTCTATGTTCATCTCCTGAGAATAAAGACATTCTCCTACATAGCCACAATATTATTATCATAGTAATTCCGTCTTATCATCTAATTTAGAGTCCATATTTAAATTTTTGCACTTTTTCTAAAAATGCCATTTATGAAATGTGTTCCCAGTGTCCATTCTAGAGTCATACATTGCATTTGGGTGTTAGGCTTTTTGTCTTAGTGTCATCCTAACACTTTTTTCCCTTTTAGTTTGGTTTTTTTAAGTGTCCAGTTCAATTTTCTTGCAGAATGTCTGCTTTCTAGGTTTGATGTTTCCCCGTATGATTAGAATAAGGTTAAACATTTTTGCCAGTAATACTATGGAGGTGATGTGTAATTATCTTTTTTTAACAAGCTATTTCAGAATGATTTTACTTTACAGAAAGTTACTTAGATAGTGCAGAGTTCCTGTGTACACCTCTTCTATTCTACCATTGTGAACATCTTACATCATTCAAATACATTTGTCAAAACTCAGAAACTGATATCGGTATTAACTAAACTCTAGACTCTATTTACGTTTCACCAGTTTTTCCATCAATAGCATTTTTCGGTTCCAGGATCCATCCAATCCAGGGTGCCACATTGCATTTATTTGTCGTGTCTCCCAGTCTCTTCTGGTCTGTGGCAGACTTTCAGTCTTTCCTTGTCTTTCATGACTTTAACTGTGTCAAGAGACTCTGCCAAGTATCCTGTAGGATATCCCCTCATCTGGGTCTGTTGTTTTTCTCATGATTAGATTGGAAATGTGGGTTTTTAGAAAGATGAGGTGAAATGTCCTTTTCATCACATCATATTGGGATTGAAATCACATCAGATTTCTCCTCGCTAAAGTCCTGGTTTTCCTTTTCCAGACTTTATTCTTTAGAAGCAGCTCACTAAGTGTAGCTCACCCTAAGGGCGGGGGTGCAGCATTGGGATTTAAGTCCTACCTTTTATAAGATAGAAAATCTCTATATATTATCTGGAATTCTTGTATAAGAAAGAATTGTCTCTTTCCCACTTATTTATTTCAGTGTGGATTCGTGTATATTTATTTTACACTTTGAGTTATAATCAAAAGTTACATTATTTGTTCTGCTTCGGACATTGGTAGCTCTATTTAGGTTGGTTCCTGTGTCCGTTTAATATCCCCATCCTTTTGTTTTTTGAGGGTTTCTTTCCTGGTACTACTTTCAGACTCATCCTGACTTTTCCCTTCCCTGTCCCAGAATCAGCCATTTCCGCTAGGAGCCCTGGGTCCTTTTATTGGCGAATGGCATTTGGAAACCAAGGTCTGGGTGCTGGGTATACTCATGGCTACGGGCATGTCGTTGCTTCTGTGCCCTCTTAGCGACCTCTCTAGGTAATAAATGTATGCATACTCACCATGTATACTCACATATATTTTTAACTGTTTTATTATCTGTCCATCTGTATCTATCAACCTAAACATGAGTTCATACTGATGCTCCAACCGCCATGCAGTACCGCAGGGTGCATGCTAGCCTTCCTGTCTGGTTCGTCTGCAGCTTCTTTCTCTGACAGTGGGGAAACTAGCTCTCACTGTCCATCGTCCGTTTATGTATTTGTTCAGCCCCAGGCACAGGGAACACAGTTTCAGAACTGTTGGCTTGTACCCCCAAGAGAAGCAAATTTACTAACTCGAGTAGTGTTTATGTACACTTTCTTTTGCCTTATAATTTTCAGTCAAAACATCATTTTCCAAAGTTTGTAATTATTATATCACAGGGCACAGTTTGTTTGGTATATTGATCACCTAGAAGCACTGTTTAATTTCCAAATATATGCCGATTGTCTGGTTGTCTTTGTAATATTGATTTCTAGCATAACATTTTTTGTGATCAGATGACAGACACACTCTGCATGATTCTGATCCTTTGAAATAGGTTGAGACTTGTTTTATAGTTCAGTTTATGGTCTATTTTTATAAGTAATTTGTGACTGAAAAGGAACGGAATTCTGCAGTATTTGGCTTATGTCTGTGAAGTTCTAGATCCTTATTAATTAAATGTTCCACTCACACTTGAGATTTTGTCTATATTTGGTATATTTATTTCATGCCATGTTAATAGATAAATACAGAATTAATAACCCTTTGAAGAAATCCTCCATGTGCATTGTAGAAAGTTAGAAAATAGTGACAGGTAAAAATTTTTTCAAAATATTAAAATCTTATATTCCTGCCACTTTAAAACACCTTAGTGGATGTACACACAAACATCCATCCACGTTTTTCTTTTTACCAAAGTGACACCACATTCTTACTGTTTTATAACATGACTGTCCTTGTCAGTGATTTTTCTATTTTATATTTCTATTATATTTTGATTTTATTATATCTTCAAAACCCAAATTCTATGCATATTACCCCATTTGTCCCAATTTGATTTGTTCGATTCAGTATCCCAGTGCAAGACTATGCACTCCGTCTGGTTATTGTACCACTGAAATCTCCCTTAAACTAACACAGTCCCTTTATTTATGACACTGACATTTTGAAGAGACAAGTTCACTTATGTTGCAAAATTTGCCATCTTATGGTATAATTTAGCTTATTCTTTTCCCTTTGTATTTTTGTAAATTGGAAATTATTTTCAGTCTTGAGGGAGTCACATTAAACACCTGTGGCTAAAATACACTGTAGGCGGTCATGTGTACTTTATGAAAGATACAGCATATATTAGATCACACCATTAGTTTTGGAACGCTAAGTTCAATTAAAGTAACAGTCTGCTTCCTCCGCTGTTCGGTTCTGCTTCTCCTGTCACATGGAATGGAAGTCCCTCTGATGTTGCTTCGGCATCGTGGCGGCAGGCAGTGCTGTAGCAATTGCTCTGCTTGTGGTTGTAGCGACACTGTTTATGCTTATCTTAATAAGATTGGGAATTTCAAGGTTGTTTTTTAAAAAAATTCTCTCATGATTTCTACAGTTTTTTATTGACATGATCAACAGGCTCTTTGGTTACTTTGAAATATAAATTGATTGGGATGGGCGGGAAAATGTGTTTGACTCTGTGCTGATAATGATAAAGTTTTTAGCAATGCATTATTTAACGAAAAAAACGCAAAATGGTTTCTGTTCTCTAAAAACTCATTATTTTATCTGTCTTTCATTTACTTAATATGTTTAATCCAAAATAATCAGTTTTTTCCCTCTCTTTTTCACAGTATTGGCCATACATAGCTTATTACTCAGATACATATGTTTTTTAACAAAGCCATAAATCTTTTAAATTTTCCCTACTTTTTTGGCCCAAGATTTGTGAGGACTATCTTGGATCCTCCCTGCCCCATTCTTGGAATTGAACATTTCTGTAAGGATTTTCTGAGCCGTCATAGTGGCACAGATTTAGAGGAGACAGTATAAATGATCAGGGTGCTTATTGCTACTAGCCTTTTCGATATTTTTTCTATTCTGTGGAAGTTGATCTGTTTAAGATTTTTGTCTTTTGTAGGGTTAGTTTTTTTTTTTTTTTTTTTTTTTAAGATTTTATTTTTTCCTTTTTCTCCCCAAAGCCCCCCGGTACATAGTTGTGTATTCTTCGTTGTGGGTTCTTCTAGTTGTGGCATGTGGGACGCTGCCTCAACGTGGTCTGATGAGCAGTGCCATGTCCGCACCCAGGATTTGAACCAACGAAACACTGGGCCGCCTGCAGCGGAGCGCGCGAACTTAACCACTCGGCCACGGGGCCAGCCCCTAGTAGGGTTAGTTTTGATCAATTATTTTCCTATATTTTGTCTTTCACTTTTATAATTTATTAATTTTTTGTTTGTTCTCCCCTTTTCTTGATTAGTTTAGCTGGTGTATCATCGCACATTGGTTTTTTGTTAGGTCCTTTTTTTTTTTTTTTATTTATATATTGTTTCTGTTCTTTTCCCAAACCATTGGATTCTGGTTTTTATCCGTATTCTGTCTTTTTTCCTTTAGCTCACTTTGATGGTTTTTCTAAATTTTTTAGTAAATTGTTTATTTAATTTGTGTTGAGGTAGCAACTTTTCCCTGACCATTATAGCTGGAAGTTGTACCTTCTAAAATGTAGTATTTTCATTTTTTGCATGTCTATATTTCTCTCATTTTAATGTTTATTTCCTTAGTGTAATAAAGATTCAGACTCTGGGTTTTTTGGGGTTTTTTTGTGTTTTAAGATTTTATTTTTCCTTTTTCTCCCCAAAGTCCCCCGGTACATAGTTGTGTATTCTTAGTTGTGGGTCCTTCTAGTTGTAGTACGTGGGACGCAGCCTCAGCGTGGCTTGATGAGCGGTGCCATGTCCGCGCCCAGGATCCGAACCGGCAAAACCCTGGGCCACCGAAGCAGAGCACCGAACTCACCTACTCGGCCACGGGGCTGGCCCCCAGACTCTGTTTTTGATTTTTGACTGCTGACAGCTTTCAAGCCCCACCTCTCCTTCTGCCCCACTTTTGGGAAAGCTGAGAAAAAGCCTTTGGTGCCAGTGGAGGTTCAAACCGTGCAAACCCTGTCCCCTCAGCCCTGTCCCACACCCTAACCACCATAAAAAAAACCCTAAGTCAGTCTTTTTTCCACATCTTTCGTCATTTTCAGACCTACTTGGGAGCCACCCTCCTCTCTCCAGGAAGCCTCATTGTAAGAATGATAACTTTTTTCCTACTTTGTTGATGTGTCCATGTCAGATTTTGTGTGAGCATCCATCCTACCTCTGCTGGTTGTCCACTGCGTTAATTGCCCTGAAATTTCGTTAATAGCGAGCCTTTATTTTTCTAGATAGAGCGCTTTTTATTGATTGATTGATTGATGTTGCTGTTAATTTGAGTGTTATTTTTTGAGGTCAGAGAATGTTTGTATCATCTCACCTGTTTTACACATCCCACAATTGAGTCACAAAAAAAATACTTTTCCCCTCGTCTTATGCCCCCCTCATTCTGCACTGATGTTCCTTAGTCTTTTCCCAAACCTGGATTGCTGTCTTCCAGCTTATATCTAATATTTCCTAGGCACTCTGTTCCCCCAAAACTTTCCTCCGTATTATACTTTCCTTATTCTCTCCAGCATCTCCAAATGGAAAGGATTTCTTAAGGTTTTTTCATTCAAATACGTTATCTGTGAATCGTCTGAAAAAGTATCAGATACTTATCTGAAAGTACAAGAATGGTTGGCTTTGACAGTAAGGGAAAGGAAGCAAGGACATGGGAAAGGATATGAACTAATACAGATTTAGCATATTTAGAATGGATGAGTAATAATAAAACTCAACTCAAGATAAGTAAGAGCAATAAGTTACTTAGCACCTATGATATATCAGGACCATAATTCTGTGATGAAACAATGAAGGACTCTGCCTGGTCTTGGGGAAGTTTAGGGAAATGTGAATAAAGAGAATATCGTGTAAGGAAATTAATCATATTGTAATTGAAAACAAAGGTGTGTGGAAGGAATGAGGTGTTAGAACATAAAAAAAGAGACCTGGACATACTTAGAGTATGTCTTTCTAAGGGATAGGACATTTATCCTGAGACCTAAAGGATGGGAAGGACCCAGCCTACAGCGTGCCCAGGTCCAAGGCTGCTGGTTCAATGAAGGAGTCTGTGGAAAGCATTAAGTGATCAGGAAGGTTGTACCACATCCTAAGTGCTGAAAAGGGGGAATGTGAAAGGAGATAGAGAGCAAAGGGGGTAGTGTTTTGACATGATGCCATATCTCTAGACTCTTCTTGGCCTTTTTAAAATTTCATCACCATATTTTAGAATTCCATAAGCCCTTCACTCATTACGAGTGTTGGTTCTTACTTCTTTCATAGGAGTTTCATCTTCTCTGGTATACAAAATGCAAATATTTTTTGTTCTCTTCTTTTGTTTCAGATTTGGATTTACAGTGTGAGGTAATCAGCTATGTAGAAATGCCCACATGTGAAAAAGATATATCTTCTACACAACACCAGAGCATATATAACAGAGAGAAACGCAATGAATGTAAGAAATATCAGAAGAAATTTAGTGGTGGCTGTCAACTTAATCTCCATCACAGGTTTCATATTGGTGAAAGACCCTATGAATGCAAAGAATGTGGGAAGAACTTTCGTAGTGGCTATCAACTTACTCTACATCAAAGATTTCATTCTGGTGAGAAACCCTATGAGTGTACAGAATGTGGGAAGAACTTTAAAAGTGGTTACCAACTTACTGTACATCAGAGATTTCATATGGGTGAGAAAACCTATGAATGTCGGGAATGTGGGAAGGCCTTTATTTATGCCTCACACATTGTTCAGCATGAGAGAATTCACACTGGGGGGAAGCCTTATGAATGTCAGGAATGTGGGAAGGCCTTTAGTCAAGGCGGACACCTTAGAATTCATCAAAGAATTCATACTGGTGAGAAACCCTATAAATGTCAGGACTGTGGGAAGGCCTTTAGCAGGCGCTCAAACCTTGTTGAACATAGGCAAATTCATACTGTTGAGAAACCATACATGTGTGAGAAATGTGGGAAAGCCTTTCGAAGAGGTCATCAACTTACTGTACATCAGAGTGTTCATACCGGTAAAAAACCATATGAATGTAAAGAATGTGGAAAGGGCTATACCACTGCCTCATACCTTATCCTACATCAAAGAATTCATAAAGGCGGGAAACCATATGAATGTAAGGAATGTAGGAAAACCTTTACCTTGTATAGAAATCTTACTCGGCATCAGAATATTCATACTGGTGAGAAACTTTTTGAATGTAGGCAGTGTGGGAAGGCCTACACCACTGGCTCAAAACTTTTTCAACATCAGAAAATTCACACTGGTGAGAAGCCCTATGAATGTAAGGAATGTGGGAAGGCCT